>NC_058051.1:9966454-10056454 GCF_020085105.1 Siniperca chuatsi | reverse complement strand
GAGAGTAAATAGAAAAACAGAAATAAGATGATAAAGGAGGATGTCAGAGAGACAAGTTGAGAGTTGGTCCAATGCAGAAGAAGTTTCAGTCTCTGAGCTGAAGCAGTACAGTAGGTCTATATTTTTCCCACTGAATGCAGCTTGTACCTGTCACAAATATTTTACAGCTTCCATAAGGTGTGAAATAACTAATTTAATGGTCTTTTCCTAAAATGTCTGTCAACCACTGAGTTACTCACTAAAATATCACTTGTATTCAATTCACTTCAATTCAATTTTATTTATATAGGGCCAATTCATAACAGAAGTTATCTCATTGCGCTTTTCCTATAGAGCAGGTCTAGACTGTACTCTTTACAAGTTCACAAGTTAAGGTGCTCTGGAAAACGCTATATGTGGAAATAGCTGAATGCTACATTCACCAGAGATACGGGCCTGAGCATGGTGAAAAATCATCCGATGACAACTCCACAGAGAACCATAGCAGTCTCCACTAATGTCAGTCCTATAACTCCCTCTACACCTACACCATTCAGTCTACCGGGTGCATCTCCTTATCACTCTAAGCCTCCTGTTCATCTGGAATTTCCAAACTTTGGCACCACCTGTGAATCCTCAGATGTCCTTTACTAAAGTAAAGGTAGAGCAGTGTGAGAACTTCCTCGATCTCAGACCACTCACCAACGATGAGCTTCTGGGGGCACACTGTCCACAGTCTTAAAGGGGCCAGCACTCGTTGTGGAAGGCCACGAAAAGCCAAGTTCACAATTGGGTCTCATTCAAAAGCTCCTTCATATCCACTTTTCTCCCTATTGACTATATGAGTGAAGTAGAAGAGAAACTGAGGGTCATGGTGCAGAAACCTGAGCAGGGGCTGAGAGACTTTGCTTACTGCAATGATTACTGAGAACTGTGTCTCAAATGGAAGCCAATACAGACAAACCGGCAAGAGAGGATCAGGTGCCTCACCAATAAAAGCTTTGTAGGTGGGGAGAAATATTTTAATTTCTCTTCTGGATTTTACAGGGAGCCAGTGCAGAGAAGCTAATATTGGAGAAATATGATCTCTTTTCCTAGTTCTTGTCAGTACACGTGCCACAGCATTCTGGATCAACTGGAGAGTCTTAAGGGACTTATTCGGGCAGCCGGATAATAAGGAATTGCAGTAGTCCAACCTAGAAGTAACAAATGCATACACTAATTTTTCGGCATCATTTTGAGACAGGATGTGCCTGATTTTTGCTACGTAGGTGAAAAAAGACAGTCCTTGAAGTTTGTTTCATGTGGGAGTTAAAGGATAAATCCTGATCAAAGATAACTCAGAGGTTCCTTACGGTGCTGCTGGAGGCCAGGGCAATGCCATCTAGAGTAACTATACCTTTAGATAATGTGTCTCGGAGGTGTTTGGGGCCAAGTACAATAACTTCAGTTTTGTCTGAGTTTAACATCAGAAAGTTGCAGGTCACCCAGGTCATTATGTCCTTAAGGCATGCTTGAAGTTTAGTTAACTGGTTAGTTTCATCTGGCTTGATATAATTGGATATCATATGCATAACGATGAAAGTTTATGGAGTATTTCCTAATAATATTGCCTAGAGGAAGCATATATAAGGTGAATAGAATCGGTCCACATACAGAACCTTGTGGAACTCCGTGACTAACTTTGGTGTGCACAGAGGACTCACCGTTAACATGTACAAACTGAGATCGATCTGATAGATAGGATTTAAACCAGCTTAGTGCGGCTCCTTTAATGCCAATTACATGTTCCAGTCTCTGTAACAGGATGTGATGGTCAATGGTGTCGAACGCAGCACTAAGGTCTAACAAGACAAGTACAGAGACAAGTCCATTATCTGATACAATTAAAAGGTCATTTGTAATTTTCACCAGTGCTGTCTCTGTGCTATGATGCACTCTAAATCGTGAAAATCCTCAAATGAACTATTGTTTTTTAGAAAGTCACACAACTGATTGGCGACTGCTTTCTCAAGGATCTTAGAAAGAAAGGGAAGGTTAGATATAAGTCTATAGTTGGCTAAAACCCCAGGATCAAGAGTGGGCTTTTTAAGAAGCGGTTTAATTACAGCTACTTTAAAGGCTTGTGGTACATAGCCTGTTAATAAAGACAGATTGATCAGCAGCCTAGTTGGAATGGGGGCTTAGAGACAGGTTGATGGCTTAGATGAATTAATCGTTAGTTGAAGAAGATCTATAGGAGCAAAGCAGCCAAAACACACATTAGGCTATATAGCTGTTTCCAAGGTTCCTGTGTTTGAAGACAAGTCGGCACCCTTTGAAGGTAAGACTTGATGAATTTTTTCTCTAATAGTTAAAGTTTTATCATTAAAGAAGCTCATGAAGTCGTTTCTACTGAGGGCTATAGGAATACATGGTTCAATAGAGCTGTGACTCTCTGTCAGCCTGGCTACAGTGCTGAAAAGAAACCTGGGGTTGTTTTTATTTTCCTCTATTAATGATGAGTAGTAAGCTGTTGTGGCATTATGGAGGGAACTTGTACCTGTATATTTTAAGACTATCTTGCCAGACTAAACAAGATTCTTCCAAGTTGTTGGAACGCCATTTCCTTTCAAGTTCTTGTTATGTTTGCTTTAATTTGCGGGTTTTGGGATTATACCATGGAGCTAACCTTCTTTGTTTTATTATCTTCTTTTTTAGAGGAGCATAGAATTGAGCCTGCAGCGCTATCAACTAGATGGTTAATTTGGGAGGGGCAGCAATTTGCATAGGAGTCTTCTGTTATATTGAGACAATATAATGTATAATGGGATCGCTTCCATGAATCTAGCCACAGCAATATCAGATAGCCACAGCAATATCAGATAGACATCTAGAGTAGGAGTTTTTGGCTAATGGCATGTAGTCCAGTAATAGCAGTTCAAAAGTTATTAAATAATGGTCCGATAAAAAAGGATTCTGTGGAAAGATTATTAAATGTTCAATTTCAATGCCATATACCAGAATAAGGTTGAGGGTGTGGTTAAAACAGTGAGTGGGTTTATGTACACAACCAATTGAATCTAATAATGAGATAAACGCAGTAGTAAGGCTATCATTTTCAATGTCCACGTGAATATTGAAATCACCTACAATAATTACTTTATCTGTTTTAAGAACTAAACTTAATAAAAACTCTCAGAATTCAGATAAAAATTCAGAATACGGACCAGGAGCACAGTACACTATAACAAATAGAATTGGCTGTTGTGCTTTCCAGGTTGGGTGTGAAAGACTAAGAACAAGGCTTTCGAATGAGTTATAATTTAGTTTAGGTTTAGGGTTGAGTCGAAGATGGCTGCAACTCCATCTCCTTAGCTGGTGCCTCGAGGAATATGAGTATAAATATGACTGGGCAGAGTGGATTCATTTAGGCTAACATATTCTTCATGACCCAGCCAGGTTTCAGTAAGACAAAATAAGTCATTATGATACTCTGATATTAAATCGTTCACTAGTACAGCTTTAGATGACAGAGATTTGATGTTTAAGAGTCCAGATTTAATGCTCCTACTTTGTTGTGTGTGGAGGTGGGTATGGTTAGCTTTAAGCTGCAGAGGGAGAGGTGGGGATGCTGCTCACCTGAGCAACTCCCCACCTCTCCCTCTGCAGCTTAAAGCTAACCATACCCACCTCCACATTGTGCTATTTCAGCATTTTTGTTTAGGTTTTTATGTATAGCTCCTCTTCAGTTAACTTTTGGTTTTATTAATTTAAGTGGTTTAAGTGGTGGGGCAGACACCGTCACTAAGAAGGTTTGGGTGGGTAACTGCTCTGGAAGGGCTAGAGAAGCGTGTAGGACTGCAATTCTGCCTCGTGGTATCAACTGTGAGTTGTCAGGGATGAATACCGTCTCTCCTAATCTTGGTCTTCCCCAAAAAGTCTGCCAATTATCTACAAAGCCCACATCGTTTGCTGGACACCACTTCGACAGCCAGCGGCGGAATGAAGACATGCGGCTAAACATGTCATCACTGGTCAGGTTTGGCAGGGGCCCAGAGAAAACTACGGAGTCCGACATTGTCTTTGCATATGTACACACCGACTCAACATTAACATTAGTGACCTCTGATTGGAGTAATTGGGAGTCATTACCGCCAATGTGAATAACAGTCTTATTGTATTTACGTTTATCCTTAGCCAGCAGTTTTAAATAGGATTCAATGTCGCCTGCTCTGGCTCCAGGAATACATTTGACTATGGTCGATGGTGTCGCTAACTTCACGTTTCTCAAAATGGAGCTGCCAATAATCAGAGTTGGTTTCTCAGCGTGGGCTTCTGCTTAGGGATATGCTTCCTTTGGACAGCCTTCTCTGGTTAGACGGCTTACAGGAGCTACCTCTGGTCGGTCCGCACCGGCTACTGGGGGCTGGCTAACTACAGCAGCTAATGGTTGAGTTCCCATGGTGCGGAACCGCGTTTCCAATTCACTAAGCCTCGTCTCCAAATAAACTACATTCATTACATGTACCATTATCACTAAAGGAGACAGAAGAATAGCTAAACATTCGACACACTGAACAAGAGAGAGCAGGAGAGTGAGAGCGAGAGAGAGAAGCCATTGCTAGCTGCTAAGATAAAGAACGGTATCTAGCAAAAATAAATAGCGTGTAAACTGTGGGATTAGCAAGAAAGTCGTTAAAAGAAGGTGAGAGCTATGAGTGCTTGAGCAGAACTAGTGTACATTTAAATTTATAGCAGATGGTTAGTTACCATAATGAAGAATCTAACAAAATTAACTGCGATGAGTTAGAGCAGCAGAAATACGCTACTAGTAAAACACAAATACCGGTGACTGGAAATGACACAACATGCTTACAGCAGCACATCGCCATGTCCAGTCCGCTATATGTTGTCTGCAATAGAAACTTATAGAATAATCATATTTCACCCGTGTAATTCTGGTAACTCATTATTTACATACATGACTGTTACAAGCTAAAGCTAAAACTTGATAAATAAGAAAAATGATAAAACATTCAGCAGTTTAAAGCTATTCACCATGGGAATCTGGCTCAATTTTTGATGAATTTAGTAACTATGGTGCTGTGTTTTGTTCCCAATTCCAACTACAAGGTGCTCGGAATTTGCAACAGCTTTGAATGTGGCTGGTGTCTTTGCCATTGCAACAATTACTAAGGGCTGGTACTGATTGGCACTCAGCCATCATATTAACACTGATCATGGGTTCAACTCTCTACTCATTTTGCCTTTGTTTCAAAATAAGAGTGCACTGAACCAAAGAACCAAATTAGAGAATCAGAAATAACAGGATAGGTTTAGCCTGATAACAGCATGTTAGCCTGGATTAGTTAAGCCACATTTGAAGAACAGGGCCCAAACCAGAACTAAAAAGAGAGTGAATATTGGACTTACATTTACCAGGTGGCCAGAAACATGACTCTAAATGAATGATGATGTTGCTCTGTATCTGCTGAATGTTTAAATAAGCCACCATTTGCTAACTAACATCTTCACATAGTCATAACACATTTGCCAGATCTGTTTAAAAGGTAATAATATGCCATTGTTTCCACTGACCCCAAGTGGCCAAAAAATCACTTAATGCAGGTTTAAACTAAACTTAAACAAAAGTACATTTACACTTCTGGAACCAGCACTTCCTCCAACTTTGCATCTGTGTAACAGTAATGAAAGTAATTCAATAATGACACTGATCACTAAGCCATTTAAATGTGATATCTGGTTTTAGGCCTGTGTTTGCAATGTAGATCTAAAATATGTAAAAATGCAGTAAAAATTGATGAAGGCAGGTTTCCCCAGTGTTCATTGTTTTTCACAAAATCAAAGATTTAAATTTTAAAAATATTTTTTTTCAAATCTCAGAAAGATTACCAAGAATATAATGTAAATCCCAAACTCCTTCAGTCATATATGGTTTTAAGTGAATGACTATATGATGTTAAAATAACAGCTCTTACTAAGTAAAGGCCATGAATCAAACAAAATTACAATTACAAGTGGCAAATTTGAGATGTGTTTCTGCAAGGAAAGTGAGCAGCTGTCTGGAAGCCCTGCAGCTCTACTGAAGTTGTGGTACAACATCACCATGTTTCCAAAGGCCTCGCTGAGCAGTCTGCTTGCTTGTTTCTTTGTCTCTGATTCTGTTTGAAAGTCCTGTATGACAGTTAATGAGCAGAATAAAGGGAGAGAGAGAGAGAGAGAGAGAGAGAGAGAGAGAGAGAGAGAGAGAGAGAGAGGTAAATCCAGCAGGACATATTGTGGCTCAGCAGTTCTGTTGTGTTGTGGCTCTGCCAAGGACAGGCTGCATATCCTCGCCGTCACACAGCAGCCTCATAACTCCAGTCTTGCTCTTATTGATTTTATTCTTCCTGTATTGAGAAGTGACAGAGTCCTCTGTGTGCTTAGTTTCATGACCTTCAGGCCTCTGGAGCCCAATTAAAACCCAGGATCTCGTTTCAGACATGGTTGATGCATAAACCCAACACATGATCAATGTTTCACCACAGCCTTTAACCAATGAGTTTGGTTACAAGTGAAATGAGCTTAGTGCTAATTTGTGTTTGCCATCAGTGACCCTCTTGGCTAATAATGTGACAAAATTAAATCAGCAATAAATACTTGACGACTGTAATCTAAAGCTTAATGGAGCCATTTTCAGCCTGGGACCAATTTTTCCCATCTGTTTTTGTACAATTTCTTTGTCTAATCTAATCCACCAGCCTGTTAGGACTGCAGACATTCAGGCAACTAACTCCAGAAAAAACACTTTTCATTTCAAAACAGTGCCCAGGGTGAAAATGGCCTGCGTTACTGATGTAACTGCTTACATCCAGTTAGCAAGGGACACATCACTAATGTCAAATAAAGGAAATACCCATTTAAAATAAGTCCTGTATTGAAAAAATAGACTATGAAGTATAAACTGAAACAATATTGTGCATTTTGCACCTTATCATAAAAGATAGAACTTGAAAAGACTTAATTATGAAAAAGTAAAACGCACAAATCCATTGCAACAGCAGTGAAAACAATATCTCAGTCTCTTACTACAGCCCCATCCTCTACAAGTTATGTTCTGAAACTAATTTGCAATTCACCTTCACTGGCAATGTTTTGTTCTGGTGCAGGAAGTAGTGTGCCATTCTGTAGAACAATGAAAACTTATATAGGGAAGAGGTCAGGGTAGGTTACTGCAATGCAAATGACTTTGACAATGTAGACTGGAGTTCATGTCCTGTCTCATGCTTCAAGTAAGCATTGACTTTTTCTAATCTTAACTAAGTGCTTTGAGATAATTAAACAAAACCATAAACACCTTGTGACAAAATAATCTCAACTCAAGGTCCACTTACTCACTTTTTCAGAGCTTCCAGCTAAACTGGCTCAGTTGACATACAAATGTGAATAGCCTCCTTCATCTTTCTCCGGCCGTCCACTAACTCAACGATTGTGTTGTGATGTTCAATTATTTTGACAGCTCCTCAGTCGAAGGGTAAGTGGTTGTGGTCTGGTGTTTACAAAGAGTTGATGTGATCCCTCAAATATGACCACCTGTATTTACATGACTGACGGTCTATCCTTAAGGTCCAGTAATGACACCTGAGCCAGTTCCATTCACTGACGAAGACTATGAGATGGGGTTGAAAGCTCAGAATAAGCTAAGTGCACCTTAAAATGGGATTATTTATATAATAATAAATAATGCCTTATTCATGCTTTAGTGTTCACCAGCAGAAATAGCAGAGAAAACAAATGTACAATGTTGACAGTGAACCTTTCACAGATACAGCATGCTCAATATGAACATTTTGCGATTTTTACGATTTCTCTTCTTGCAAAAAGAAACAGGAATCTCCTTGTAAAAACATTGCTCCATAACACTACTAGTGGTCAAAACTATACAGGGTACCTTTAGCAGTCCCAGCGGACCCTGGGACGATCACTACCCACAGGATCTTCCAACCACCCCGCCAGACCAGCCGGACCAAGCACCGCAGTGGGCGATGCGACCACCCCTGGTAGAGAGGGAAGAGAGCCGGGATAAGAGACTGTTGTGATCACTTCTTACAGAGACCTGGTTCCATTACAACATCCCAGCTCAAGCTATTGCAGTTGACAGAACACAAGACTCAGGCAAAACGTGGGGAGGCGGACTCTGTGTTTACATTAATTATGCTTGGTGCTCAAACATAGTCAAAGTTGATGAACAATGTTTCCCAGATGATAGGTTTTTTTTTTTTTATGTTAAGATGCTGACCAAATTATCAACACTACCTTGTTGCTGCTGTTTACATTACCCCACACGTAAATTTAAAAAATGCACTAGAGAATTATTACTTTCTGGGTGTATACTTGTATAGGTATATACATGTAAATAACTGTATGTATTGTTTTATTTTTTTTCTATTCTAAATTAAAATATTTGTATATATGTTCTATGTGTGTGTAACATGAAGAGGCTACAACTTAAATTCCATTGTGCAACCCTGTGTTGTAAAATAACCTATACATTACCTTGATTCCTTGATAATAAAGATCAAATTCCAATTATTGCACATGAAAGTTCTTTCCACTGCATCTTACGTGAAGGTCAAGTCACGTGGTTGTAGCTCCCTAAAAAGCGGAACTGTAGTGAAATTTAAAATTGTATTTCACATTGTAGTGTTAAAGAAGAAACTGAGAGAAATGTCTATAAATATTAAACACTCCGCCAGGAGTTATGAGCTCACACTCATCTGAGTCAATTTAACACTTTCAGATGTAATTTGCAAACCCAGAGCCATATCAACTCCATGAGAAAACAAACAACACTTTGGTCGCTGAAAAATCAACAGTTAACACTGGGAACTTTGTTGTGTAGTCATATTCTTAGTTCTACACTTTCCTCTCAATCTGTTGTCCTTGTGTCATGCTGAGTCAGTATTTGCTCATCATGTTACTACATCATTTAAATCATAACAAAATGATTATTCAAATGCAAGAAACTAAGTTATAGACACAGTAAATAGAAAAACCCTAAAGGCCAAATCATAGTATAGATGCATAATTAGGAAAACCTTAATAGAGATAATGATGAGGATGTTAATGATTGTGGAGAAATTATTTTGCTAACAGTGTTTTTTGCAGCAATCTGTGTCAGGAAATATTAAGTATTGAGTGAGGTAGACTCTATTTATATTCCTCTGTCCCTTTTGCTGCCCATTCTGAGCAGAACAAATTATTTTATTACCCACGCAGAATAGCCTGCTTCTGCTGCTAGTGGAGCAAAAAGATGGCTAGTTGGGGGAAATAATATTTAAAAGTGAGGAGGGATGAGAGAATTGATGTACTTTTTTCAGATGTGAAGAAAAATAAAATGCTTTTCTGAAAAGTGTAACATGCACCTTACAAGGTATGATTTTAATCTGAGAGCAGTTAAAGTGTGATGGAGGGTTGGATTGATATAGAAACAGCCAACTTGCTGAGCATCTAAATAACTACATTAAAATGACTTCCAGAGTTACTCTAAATTAAATTATATTAGTAATTATTGATTATTACATAATTAGTAAAAATTACAACAACAACTATTACTTGTTGAACTTGCTTCACAATGAGGAACAGTTTGAATTTTTTTTAATCTCCTTTCAGTTTTTCTCAAAGATTCAGTTATATTAGGGCTGCAGTGCACAGGGATGTTTTTAGCCTATAAGGTGTGCCTTTTGTGTGATAGGGGACTAATTAATATATTTGAACACAGTTGAACCTCACTTTTCATTGGCTGTTCTAATGTCAAACTGCTGGCATTTTATTAGCCATGCTAGCGCGTGGCTCTATGAATGGAAATGATGGTTTATCGATTGGAAAACTTTGGACCAGACTGAAATATCTTAACAAATATTGGATGCGTTACCATGAAATGTGCTGTCCACCTCAGAATTAATTGTAATAACTTTGACGATCCAGTAACTTAATCGAATGCCATCGTCAGGTAAAAAAAAAAGACCAAATACCTGCAAAACTAATGACAGCTGTACTTTGTGTTAAGCGCTAATTAGCATATCTTAGCATGCAAACACGCTGAACTACATGGTGAACATGGTAAACATTATACCTGCTGAACATCATGTTAACATTGTCATGTTAACATGCTGATGTTAGCATTTAGCTTGAAGCACAGCTGTGCCTATGTATAGCTTCACAGAGCCGCTAGCCTGGCTTTAGCCTTTGTTTAAAGATACAGGGATGACAAGAAAAGGCAAATGCTTTGATGGTCAACACATAGTGTGACGTGCCCACAAATTAAAAAAATAATAATAATAATTTTCATAGCACAGGATCAAATGTATAAAACTAAGCTTCTGTAGTTCAGTGTACTGCATTGCAAAACTAGAGTGTGACATGGAGCTGGAAAATGTTCTCCCTAATATTGAACCCCTAATATTAGAGACACTGGGCACTGGTTATATTTAAGAAAATTCAATTACGTTTATTTACATAGCGCCTAATCATAACAGAAGTTGTCTCAGGGAACTTTTCATGTAGAGCAGTTCTAAACTGTACTCTTTATAATAGTATTTACAGAGACCCATCAATTCCCACCATGAAGCAAGCACTGGTGAGGAAAAACTCTTTTTTAACTTTTAAAACTTTTAACAGGCAGAATCCTTAGAATCTGCCTCGACCGGTTGGGTTGAGAGAGAAAGAAAGAGGGGGAGAGGGGGGAGAAAGAGAGAGCAGGAGGAAAGAGAACGTAGCACAATGCAAGTTCTACATAGAGATGTAAAGTAATGGTAATGGTAGTGGTAATAATATTGCTAAAAATAATAATAGTAATAACAGTGATAGCAATAATAATACTACTAATAATACTAATAATAATTGTAGCAGTGGGTGTTGAACAGGAACATGGGGGCAGTAGGTCGCTTGATATCATAGATCCAGACTCTACAGCTATGGCAGAAATACCTGCAGAAAGTGACAGAAGGAGAGAGAAGAGACACGAGAAATATAGTGTCGTAACATTAGATACACTGCAACCACACACTCACTCACACTGTCAGTGATCGGTGGTCAGTGCTTGCCTGGGGGGAAGAAGTGAGGTGCAATTATTTTGTGTGAGTCATGTTTCAGTTTTTTTCCTGTGTTCTTTATTCATATTGTAATTTTGGAGACCAATGCTTCCACCAACTACGAAGAACTATTTTTTGAGTTTCTTGGACTTGGCCTTCACTTGAGTTACTTGGAAAGTCACATAAAAATGGATTGGTAATATCTACTAATATTGCCTTGCGAACTTCAGTGATTTGAAATAGCTGCAGAGATCAAGTTGAAATTGTAAGTTCAAATTACCCAGCAAATTTTAGTCTTTCACAAATCATAATCTTAGAAAAAGTCTAGTAATTTTAGCCACATTCCTCTATAATTTTTTTGCCTAAGATATAGACGACATCTATCAACGTAAAACATAATAAAAGCGATTAAGAAATAATTAAAATACAATTATGAAT
Source organism: Siniperca chuatsi (assembly GCF_020085105.1). NCBI lineage: Eukaryota > Metazoa > Chordata > Actinopteri > Centrarchiformes > Sinipercidae > Siniperca > Siniperca chuatsi. The sequence goes on along the minus strand of NC_058051.1, from coordinate 10,044,962 downwards.
TGAAATAAATGAGAACTACACTATAAAAAATATTTTTTATAGTGTAATTGCTTTCAGCTTTGATGATGAGACTGCCCCATTATAATAATAATTATAATATAAAATAATGTAATAATAATATATAAAATGTAAAACTATGTCCAGGCATTTCTTTGTCTATGTAGATTTAAGAATGCTAAAGTGAGAACATTTTTACTTCAATCTGTCTCATGTAACTTTAATCAAACATCAATCATTGTTCTTTCACTCTGATTTTGGAGGTGGAAATATGTTGTTCCTGCTTTTTGCTCACTCAACATAATGCAGCCTTTGTTTTTGTTGATTCCCTCGTGGGCCTGTTGGTTGACTTAATGAGAGTCATTTTTAAATGACTCTTATTAAGGCTAAACAAGCTGCTCAGTAAAGAAAGATCGTAGAGGGTTCATTAATTTGTGTGACTTTAACTGAACTCTATAAGGAGGCTGCATGCTCTTTTGTTCTGTAAACAAAGGAGAGCCATGGAACTCAGTCTCCCAGAATCCCCGGAGGTGTGAACTCTTCCTATGGGCCTACCTTTCAGCTCCCATTGTTCTGGAATGTCACCAGTCAATAAAGGGGGTCAGCGGCCATTGTTCTTTCTCTTTCTCCTGCAACTCTTCACACGCAGTAGACTGTTGCTGCTGTCTCCCACTGTGTCGTCTGCTTGCAGACACACAGCAGAACTGAAAACTCTCTCTTACAGCAGTGATGCGAGGACCATAAGATTTCTGCAACAAGTCTGCCAGCTAACTTTAAGAAGCAACTAAGGAAGTTAGAGCACAAACGGAGTGCACAGCAAGGACTTTCTTCAATTGGAACCAACATTCTTCCCTGCCTGGCTCATTCCAACGGAACAGCCAGATAACAGAGCCACACTCTTTTCAATATATATATATATATATATATATATATATATATATATATATATATATATATATATATATATAATTACAGAGATTTTATTTGCAAATATTGATCTTGTGTCTAGTAGTTTTGTCCTCCTGTTTCCTACTGAGAAAATATAGTAACTGAGCTGATGTTCAACTGAAATGAAAGGAGTGTTTTTGAGAGTGTCAAACACTCTCCATGCATATACTGAATATGCGTGTATATTTTACTTTCAGTGTCACTGTTGAAGTCTATTCAGTTCAAACTGACAGCAACATAGTCACCTGTTTGGCTGTTTATTCCTTTTTCATGCGTCTTCACATGCTTCCTCTGTGTTTACACCTGCACCATCCATCCTCTCCCTTCGGTTTTTACTCTCTGTTTAATACATTTGTTCTTCTTTCCTCCAGAGGCGACACGCCACTGAACTTCAATTAAAGTGCAGAGAAGTCAAGGAGTGTTTTAAAAGTGTTTTAAAAGTTCTCTCTACAGTGAGAGGGAATCTACATTGATCCGTAGCGTTAAAAACTATTTTCTGTGTTTCATCATAGAAGAGTCATCAAAATGGAACAGTACATATCCTGTTCCATTTTCACATTCCATTTTGATGACTCTTCTATGATTTAGAAAGATGCCTAAAAGTTGTTTTTTCCAAATGATATACCATCTACAGTGCGTAAGATACTAACATATTTCCTTACATTTTGATATTTGAAGTACCATTTTCATATCTACTCTTTAATTTGCTGTTCTTTGTGTTATCTCTTCGTAACGTGATGTTTTATGGACTGATTCAACCTATAAACACTAGAAAACTCAAATACTGATGCGGCTTCAGATTGGTAGATATTGATTTATTATGTTGTAGAGTCAGATTGAATTTAGTGAGCATGTACAGGATGTGTGTGTGTTTTGTGTGTGTGTCTGCAGGCATACATAAGTATACATTTGGGGATGTGAGGATATATGGAGAGAGAGAAAGAGAGGGTGAAGGATAGGTTTCCAACTGTTGAGCAGCATGCTAAGCAGGGTAATTCTTCTCTGAGACCTACCCTCTCTCCTCTTGTCTCCTCTCTCCTGCATCTCACTGCTTTTCCCTTTGATCATTTTCACACCAGCCTCCATTTGTCAGAATTTGGTTTATATACTCCTACATTTTTTTCCAAAATCCTTGTTTTGCAAGGAAATGTAATTGCTGCCTATATTATGTTCCCTGGTAACAATTTTCTGGTGTAACCTGGGATTAGTACATGGACAAGATGGCAAAATCTGTGAGCTGCATGGAGTGTGAGCGACTGACTGAGAAGATAACACAGCTTGAAAAGATGATTGAAATGTGCCCCCCCTCCACCACACTCACCAATCAAGTAGTTAATTAAAACTGCCATACTGAAGCTCAGTCAAATTGATGAATTATTAAACAGCAATAACCACAGACATCATCACTCAGGTGTCTATCAGAAATGAGACAGACCCCATGCTGTTTCCTTCAACAGTGAACCAGTGAACGTAAACAGCCAGTGGCATGGTCAAACTCATCGTAGCAATCACAGACCATCTGGTACCTGTCTCAGTAATTTTAAATTTGTCAAAGTTCAGCCACAACCAGTCTTCTTTCCTGCCACAGAATCCCTACAGCTGAAATTAGCTCTTTTTAATGTCAGATCAGTGGCAAACAAATCCTTCTTCATCAATGATCTGATAAATGAAAGGAATTTGCATTTAATGTTTTTAGTTGAGACCTGGCTAAACAGCACTACTGGTGTAGCAACACTGATAAAGGCTTGTCCTCCAAACTATAATTTTTATCAGTCAGACAAAACAGAAAAGGAGGAGGGATTGCTGCCATTTTCTCTACACAGTTTGTGTGTAATGACATTGACCTGGGTGAATTTACATCATTTGAATATCTTGCTCTTGAGCTCAAAGCAGAACTATCAATGCTCATCATTCCATTATATCGGCCACCAAGATATTCAGCGCTGTTTCTGTAGGACTTCTCGGAGCTGATCTCACTTAGTATCACTAGATATAAATTAATCCTGAATGGGGACCTGAATATTCATATCAACAAAAAGAATGACTCCAAAGCTGTGGAGCTTATGAATTTACTAGACAGCTTTGATCTTACCCAACATGTAATTCAATTCAATTCAGTTTTATTCAACTTTATTTATATAGCACCAATCCATAACAGAAGTTATCTCATTGCACTTTTCCTATAGAGCAGGTCTAGAGAGGCAGAGAGAGAGAAGGGGTGGTAGTGGTAATATTAATATTAATAAAGTAATAATAATAATAATAGGAATGATAGTGATAGGAATAATAATGATAATAATAGTAATAACCAATAATAACATGCTGATGAAGCCACTCATCAGCATGCTCAACATTCTAGACTTGGTAATAACAACAGGGTTAAACACTGCCGATGATTCAGTATTAGAATGACCTATTTCTGACCATCACTGTCGAACTTATTTTAACTAAGACTAAAAGGGAATTTTTGGTTCAAAAGAGATTCCTAGATGGCAAGGCTGAAGCAAAGTTCTCTAATATTATGAGGTAATTTGAGCCATACAGATATGACTGCTCCTTATAAGACATCTTGAAAAAACAACACCTTTTCATCTGCTATAAGTATTGCTGCTCCACTAAAGGTTAAATATAGGTTGGTTGATAGAATCTCCCCATGGTTAAACAATAACTGTGTTGATGAGATTAAGGCAATCTGCCAAGCAGCCGAAAGAAAATGAAGGAAAACTAGGCTCACAGTTTACTGTAATATATACAAAGAAGCCATGACATACATCTGGCAAGAAAGGATTACTTTTCCAAGATTATTACAGAGAATGCTGGAAACTATAGAATATTAAAGTGTTGAACTGAATAATGAGTGTTAAACTGGTTCAAAACATACATCAAAGGGGGGAAGTTTTACATCAGTCTTGGAGATCATGTGTCTCAGAAAATCTGTTATGGGGTTGCACAAGGGAGCAGTCTCGGTCCATTACTATTCTCACTATACATGCTGCCACGTGACATCATTAGTGAGCACAATGTATGTTTTCATAGTTATGTGGATGACACGCAACTATACATCTCTGCTGAACCAAAAGATGCTGCAGCTATAAACTCCATTACTACCTGTCTTGGCAATAAATAAATGGATGAAAATTTCTTAAAGTTAAATGAGGACAAAACTGAAATCATACTAGTCAGCCCTAAAACAAAAAGAGAAATGCTGTTTAATAATCATGGGAAACTGACTCCCTGGATTAAATCTGAGGTTACAAATCTTGGGGTTATTTTAGATTCAGATCTAAACTTCAAGTCCCATATTAACAAGGTGACGAAAACATCATAAATAAATAAACATAAATTAAAAAGATGCTGAAAAACTGATTCATGCCTTTATTTCAAGCTGACTCGATTACTGTAATGCACTTTTTACTGGCCTCCCGAAAGAAACCATGGAGAGACTTAGGCTCATTCAAAACTATGCAGCTCGGCTATTAACCAGAACAAAGAGGAGACAGTCACATTAGTCCAGTTTTAGCTGCACTGGCTTCCTGTAACATTTACATTTTTAAGGTCCTCCTTTTTACATACAAAGCCCTTAATGGGCTAAGACCAAGCTACATTGCTAACTCCCTTGTTCACTACTTGCCTTCCAGAACACTGCGATCATCTGCTGCTGGTTTATTGGAGGTTCCCCAGAATCAGCCAAAAGAAAATCGGGGATGCAGCCTTTGTTAATTATGCCCCAAAGCTCTGGAACACACTATCTATAGATATCAGGGAAGCCAGCTCGCTAAATATTTTTTAAAAGAAAGCTAATCTCTTCACTTTAGCCTTTAACTACATATGACTTTCCATGAAACTCTATTGCTCTTTGCTTCGCATTTATGCACTACTGCACTTCTTTAAAATTCTGTATTTTACTAGATTTTATGCATTTTATGTATTTTACTTTGTTTTTCTTCCTTTATTTTTATTTTATTTGTATTAATTATTAATATTTAGTGGGTTTTATTTCCCATCTTATGTTATGCACTCATTTTTATTTTACAATATGTATGGCATTCTATCATTGTATGTTTATTTTCATGTGAAGAGACATGTATTCTATTCTCATCTTATTTTACTTTATTTTACATTAACTATGGCATTCTATCCCTGTTTTTATGTTTATTCTGTTGTTTTTTATATGAAGCACTCGGTGCATGTACTTTCTTTGTTGTAAAGCACTTATTATTAAATGATGAGCTAGCTTATTTGCTGCTTTTGTTTAGGCTAATCACATCACACACCTATCTGTGAATTAATACACAATTTGACATTTTAAAGGGTGTAGGTTTCGTTTCAACATGGGCACACATATTCCCCCATGAAATTCACTTCCTGCATTATGGTGAATTTTTATGCACCAACCATGTGCCTTTTCTGCATCAATTTATGGTGGAAATGTCTTTATGTAAAGGAAAACACAAAATTCAAGCACCAGGTGACAATACAATGCAATATAATGCAGTAAGGCTCTCAGGCAGTCTGTATTGCTTTCAAATATTTATCCTCCTGTAGATTAACTTTTCTCAATTAATGTTACCCCGGCTGAGTCAACACACATGTAGGCATGATTTACTCTTCCATCCTCTTTTGTGTCTTTTGTTTGGGGAAGTAACCTTTGGCAACATGACCTTAAGATTAGTTAGCAAACTAGCAAACAACACTTCTAAAAATAAACTAGAAAAACATTACCTAGTTGCACGTGTTCTAAATATTGAGGGGAGGTGTCCCCTGAGTCCCCCCTGAAATCTACGTTCTCATATGTCCTTGTGTAAGGTGGCAATATGTTGGCTAGTTAGTCAACTTTGCCAACCAGTCAGTATTATTCATTCATTTAGCAAGGCTGAGACAGCCAGCCACATTGTGGGAACGTCTCTTAGCTAGTCACCTTCTAAGCTAGTCAGCTAGCAAGGTGGTCAGTCAGTCATCTGGCTCAACTGTCATGTGACCAGCTGGTCAGTCAGCATTTCATCCAGTCAGTTGCAACTCAGTGAGCCATTAGAGCCACTAGTCATTTAGACAGTTAATCTTTACTACTTTAGCCAGTTAATCTTTACTACTGTATTAAGCCACTGTCAGTCAATGAGCTAGCAAGATAATCGCTTAGTCATCAGTGATTCTGCTATCCAATAAATCAGTCAGTAATAGAATAGAATAACCAGTCAAGATCCATCAAGTACTGTATACTAAGCCTGTCAACCAACAGGTTAGTGAGTCATGTAGGCAGCCTGTTAGAGAGACAGTAAGCTAACAAGTAATTCTGTCAGACAGTCAGTCAGTCAGCCAGCCAGCAAGTGAGCCAGACAGATATGATTTCCTCTTACAGCCTTTTCGTTTTTTGGGACTTGATTTGACTGGCAGGAGAGTTGATGAGGCATTAGTGTCTGCTGGTGTGTGTGTGGGTTGTGTGTGCAAATTTGTATATAGGCCTACTCTATGTGATTGCAAGCTCTAAGCATAGGTGCAGGCAGCTGTGTCTGTGTGTGTGTTTGTATGGTCTGGGGGGGCGGGGTTCTTACTGTTACACTGTTGATGAGGAATAGCACATCCACATGACAATAGCCAGGACATACACAAACAGTGTACACACTGCATACATAAATGCATATATCAATAAAAGCAATATGAACTGCATTCTGCATATCAAACTCATAAATACACATCTTTCCACGCAAACACACACACACATACAACATTTAAATGACAGAACAATAGTTGTCATTTATAGCGGAAACCTGTTGAGAATGTATCAGATTACAAAGATATGGGCTAAAGACATAAATAGATGGAGAAGTACAGTACCATAGACATCTATCTGACAGAGATTATCACTTCTGCGAAGTACAGTAAGTGTGCATGTGTGTGTGTGTGTGTACATGTGCCTGTGCGTAGACAGGCACCTGGGTATCGCAGAATACAGTTTGTGTTCTAAGTGGTGGTCTTGTATGGAGGACCACAAGTGTCACAGAAAAAGTACTAAAGCATTTCATTAATAACTAATTGTACAATAAAAATAGGCATTAATACATTTGTTTACAAATTAATTTATTAATCTATAAATAAACAGACTAAATTACAAAGTAATTCATTATTTGATAGTGATATTTGAATAGTTCAAATTGAGGCTGTCCTCATTCACTTTTCGTAATTATACTCACGAAAAGTAATACACTATAATTCGTATATAACCCACGTAATAGGGAGCCACGAGGCAGTTACATTTATCATTAGGCGGCGACCTCTAATGGCCTCACTCATTATGACGGGATCAAAGGAGAAAAGAGGAAGTATAAAGAGCATTAAAGTCCATTTAGGGAGGTAGATTTGTCAAACACAGGACATTCACCCTGGAGACCAGGGTTTGTGTTCAGTGTGAAACCAAAAGTCAGCGTTGAGTTATTTACTTTACTTAAATTACGTAACCTGTTTACGTCACGTGACTTACTGTGAGTTACTAACGCAACTTACTTATTTTAACCGTAACTGTGAGCTTTTCCTAAACCTAACCAATTAGTTTTGGTGCCTAAACCTAACCAAACTATGACCGTTTCACAACGTCAACCTCATGTTTATTGTTACCATGACGACGAAGGTCCAGTATGGCTATTGCTGATTGCTGGACATTCGTAGGACTATACATGAAAAATGGTGTGTTACTTTTCATAAGATATCTACGAACCGTTGTATGAGGATACGTTGATGTCATATGTGCTGTAGTAGTGGTATATGGACCCAAATGCAGATGACCAGGAAGCGTAATGAGGTGAAGTAGCCGGATGGCTACAGTGTTTACTGAGGGTGATGTGGTTCACAGGCAGGTACAGGCAGATCGGTAGGCAGACAGGTAAACAAACAGAAGGCAGGTTACCGGCTGGCAGTGGTGGAAACAGGAAAGTGAGTCCAAGGTGGCAAAACAGTCCAATAGGGAGCAGGCAGAATATACAATCTAGGAAAAAATGTTAGGGAACTGGGTACAGGAACCAGGTACAACAAAAGTGCACCAAACGGCGACACACACAAAGGTCAGGAACAAAACTCAAGGCAGGAATCACTCAAGGCAGGAAACACACCATGTGTAACAACAATGACCCAACACTGAACAAAGACAGAGACATGGACTAAATACCCTAGGGGAGGTGAAACAACAAGACACAGGTGCAAACAATCAAGGAAGGGCCAACAATCAAAACTGGAGGGAAAACAAAGACAGGAAGTAAAACCACAAGACACACAAGAGAAGGAACACACTACAAAATAAAACAGGAAGTGACAAAACCTTAAACTATGACAGTTGAATTAAAAAGGGATTTTCAAAAACAACATAAAACATTCAAGTACATCATTTAAAAATACATGAATGAATTCACAATTAAATATTGGAATTTAAAAATCTATTTGAAAATGCAGTTTAAAAAGAGGAATAACTGGATTCACTAATTGAATGAAGAATACAGATTTTATCCAGGCATTTAAAAGGGAAATTTGCATTTTTCCCCTTTGCATTTCCATTTCCCCACTGCTTTTCCTTTTCCTATTAGCTATTCGATTTGCGTAGTCATTTAGCTTTTCCTTTTAGCCTCTCCATGTAGCCTTTCAATTTAATTCAATTTTATTTATATAGTGCCAATGTATAACAGAAGTTATCTCATTGCGGTTTTCCTATAGAGCAGGGCTAGACCATACTCTTTATAATATTAATTACAGAGACCCAACAAATCCCACCATGAGCAAGCATTTGGCAACAGTCGCAAGAAAAAACTTCCTTTTAGAAGAACCAGACTTAATGGTGGGCTGCCGTGTTTTGAGAGAGAGAGAGAGAGAGAGAGAGAGAGAGAGAGAGAGAGAGAGAGAGAGAGAGAGAGGGGAGGGGTTTGGGGGAAGGGGATAGGATTAGGGAGGCACAATGCAAAGACCACGTAGAATTAGTTTTTTATATAGTAGAATAGTAATTGTAGTGTTAATATTAATAAATTAGTAATAACAGGAATGACAGCTATAGGAAGAATAATGTCAGAATCAGTAACAGAGCCAATAACAACAACTGTAGTAGCAGTTGTCGAGCAGGAACATGGGGGCAGCAGGTGGCCCACAACCACAGATCCAGTCTCTGCAGCTCTAGAGGCAGAAATACCTGCTGAAAGTGACAGAAGGAGAGAGGAGATAAACGAGAAAGCACAGAACTACGGGAGAGAGAAGATGTTGAGTTAGTAACATGCAGTAATGGGATAAAAATGCATACAGATGGAGAAGGAGAGAGGAAAGAGGTGCATCATGTGAAGTCTCCCGGCAGTCTAGGCCTATAGCAACATAGCTAAGGGATGGTTCAGTACTCACCCAAGCCAGCCCTAACTATAAGCTTTATCAAAGAGGAAAGTCTTTAGCCTACTCTTAAATGTGGAGATGGTGTCTGCCTCCCGAACCCAAACTGGGACCTGATTCCACAGAAGAGGAGCTTGATAACTGAAGGCTCTGGCTCCCATTCTTCTTTTGGAGACTCTAGGAACCACAAGTAACCCTGCAACCTGGCGCAGTGTTCTAGTCGGATAATATGGTGTGGTGAGCTCTTTAAGATACGATGGTGCCAGACCATTAAGAGCTTTGTAGGTGAGGAGAAGGATTTTAAATTCTATTCTGGATTTTACAGGGAGCCAGTGCAGAGAAGCTAATATTGGAGAGATATGGTACACTTATGTTCCTAAAAGGGTCTTGTAGGTGCCGAGACAATGCTAGAAAGCATAGCTAGGGTATGAGGCGGGTGCGGCTCTCTATCCAGTCAGAGAGCTTTCTGTGATGCTTTGGGCCTAGCGCTGGTAAAACGGGGTAAACTTGATTTAAAGAGTTTCCCTTCGGGGATCAATAAAGTATTTCTGATTTCTGATTCTGATAAACAATGCAAATTAGCCATGGGATGCAACAAGCTCTCTGACTGGATAGAGAGACGCACCCGCCTCATACCCTAGCTATGCTTTCCAGCATTGTCTCGGCACCAACAAGACCCTTTTAGGTTGTGTTTGTGCTTGCGCTAGGGCATTTTGCCTTGGTTTCCACTCTCTTAAAATGTCTAACACTGATGTCTAACAAGAATTTTGCCGATCCTCAAAGAGTGTTGCACCCACCCTTGGTGACGGTAATATGCACAGCTAACTTTAGCATCACTCGATGTAATCCCGCTCATTTAGGAGCAATATACAATGACTATATAAATACAGAGAGACAGAACTGCGATTTTAGGTAATTAGTGGTCAATAAATGCATTGATTTACAATATAGCACAACGACATGTGTACGTAGTTACATCAATATGTTTTTTAAAAAAGCTATTAAATGCTAAAGCTATTAAAAAGGGTACATTAAAACATCACATTCAGACAGGAGAGGACACATTGATACACATATACAGTATATTTATAAGTTTACACACATATAAACACATGTTATTACATATCTAAGACAACCAAGATCATGAGACAACTTTATATGAATTCATATCACAGCATACCTTTCCCTGTTCATTATTTTTAATAAACCAAACATTAAGCTTCCAAATGGTATGGTGGGGTAACAGTACGTTCGTACTCCTTTGTCCGAGTAATTGGAGCATCCCTGTGCAGCACAGCAAACCATGGTGGAGACTATATGCAATGATAACATGGAGGAAAGGGCACAGACAAACTGCTTGACATGCTCTTCAAGTTTCTAGGTTTATTTGAGATTTATTTAATGAATTCATTGTGGTAAATAAGTGCATAGTAAAAAGACAAAAGATACATGAGTGTAAACATGTCCAGTGAGTATAAAGTGTTCCCTAATACTGTACATTCAACTACTATGGGATATGTATGTGGGAAGATAAAACTGTATTGTGTGTGGAAAGGAAACTCACGTCACACATTTTGAGGCAGACCAGTTTGTCAAGATCAAAAAGGGCAAAACTAGGCTGAGAGCAGATGCTATTCCCACCATCTTTGTGCATCGCCCTGTGGTCAAAAAGGGGAGGGTCTCTGCACCACGATGCATCCCTGGATCTCTCCATAGCTGCTGATCACAGCTATAGTCTTAAATGTGACACAGGAATAATAAATATGAACTCTTAATAATTATAGCAATATTTCTTATTGTGATATAATATTATTTTGAATATTTTAAAATTAACAGTGCCATGTCTTTTACTTATATCAGTTTCAAACATTGAGGAAAGAAGGGATGAGGAGACTGAGAGAAGGGAAAGTGAGAGTAAAGAAAGAGAAAACATGGCTAGTGAGGAACAGCAGGGAGAGCTGACACCACCCAGTCAGCCAGCAGCCAGTGAGTCGGATCTATTGAAAACATTAAAGCGGCAAAAAGAAAATTACCAAAAAAACAAAGGCAACACTAAGATAATTTTGAAAGGAAAATACTGCTTTCAAGAATACAATGAAAATTAGGGACAAAAAATTAGACAACTTTTTCAAAAGACCAAAATGGATTGGCAGAGCTTGAAAGGGAGTGCGTGTTGACCTTGGATGAATTGGCAATCACACCAAGTGTGGAGTTGCACATGCTTACAGGCAAACTGTACGGTGATGTGACTTTACCTGGTCACTAGCAACACATGCTTGTGTGTTTATGTTGGCTGGAAACACAATGGTGGAAGCAAGTAGTGGCATATCATTACAGTGGTAATTCTACCAAAAATTATTTAAAAAAATACTGCTCACAATAAAACATCAGTGCTACATCCAGGCAACACCAGACAGTCAGCTCTATTTCATGCCTGATCTCCCACATGTGGGAAAAAAATCTAAAAAGTGCCCTTGTCCATGGACAGGTGTTCATAATTCCTGAGCATATTGTAAAGAAGGAGAACCTCCTCTCTAACAAGGTTTCAATGGTCCCTATTAAGGATTTATTGACCTTTCAAGAAGGGATGACATTAAAAATAGCTCTGCATCTATCAGCTGCAACCATTGAGCTAAGTCACTTTGATAAGATGAACGTTGGTCCTGCTCTAAATGTATTCGGTAAGGCAACAAGTGCTGGATTGAAATACATGGTGCAGTAAGAAAATCACCCTCTGTCCTACCTGGCTACAGCATGGCTCCTGGAGCAAGTTGATTATTGATTTGATCTCATGTCATCTCACCATCCAATTACAGCCCTGAGTTGGCTCAAGATGGAGGAGTACCAAAAGGCCATCACCTTCCTCCAGGACATCGTAAATCTATTCCGTGGGAAGACGACTGTTCAAACAGGGGTGATAATGGCAACAACATCAATTTTGCTACAGTAGGTTACTAATATATACTAACAAGATTACTTATATAATACAGTAATAGAATAAAGAGTACGGTCTAGACCTGCTCTATAGGAAAAGTGCAATAAGATAACTTCTGTTATGAATTGGTGCTATATAAATAAAAAATATAAATAACTGAATCGAATACATGTTTAGTATGATTACTTACATACTGTAATACAGTAGTATAATACTTTTAGTATTTAGTATGATTCCCCATTCAGCCTAGTATGAGTCATTTGTCAAATTTGCTGGCCTATTTTAAATTTACCATGTCTTTTCAATCTCACTTAGGTTCTCCAACTTCCCTCCCTTTGCCATCAATCCAAAGTCAGCTGAGCTGCAAATAATATAGACAGGTAATAGTCAACAGAATCACAAATCCTAAAAACACTCCACCCATAAGTTATGTTTTTGTTTACTGTTTAGAAGTCTCAAATATCAATAGCGATGTATCAAAAAAATAGCTCTCTTTCTTATTATTGTGTAACTTTATTATACTAGCTCGTACTCCAAAATGGATATCCTCATTTCACCACCTCCATACGCCCCAATGTTATATTTAACTAATATTTAACTCCCCCCACCCTGCAAAAAAATCATGTTTACAAACCTTTTTCCCTAATTCTACCACGTTAGATGAAATGGCCTTTAGAGAACGGAATATACAATTAATAGGCTGTTCGTGGTTAACATTATGTGTTGCTAACTTTATCCAATATCCCAGTCTAATCTGTTATCTGTTAACATTAACGTTCCCTAAATCTACTAATTTAGTGGGGGATAATCCACTAACATGCTTTAATGCACATGTTAATTTGATTCAGATATGCTGACAATATACAATCAGATTCTTTAAATGTCTTACCCTTTAAAAGTGCATCACAAACGGTCCATTCTGCTGCAACTCTACTGCGCTGTTAGTATTTGCTGCTAACTTTCAGGAACTATTGAGAAGCTCCATGATCCGCCATTGCTGTAAAAAAAAAAAAGGTCCATTTGAGAGAACACAGATGACACAACTCTCTCTTTCCATGGCTCTGGTTATGCAGTTATGTGAAAATATTTCTTGGGAGTCCTAGAAGTATTAACTAGCTACCATTAGAAGTTAGCTAGTGTGCTCTTCCCACATGGAGAGATGGCTATCAGCGTCTTATGTCAAAGTCTGTTTCCCCCTCTAATAGTGTCTCCCTCCCGTAAGAATTATCTCTCCTGTAGCGCCACCTCCACGGTAGGATTTTAATTGGCCTTAAAGGTAAGGCTGGGGCCAAGTTAATCATCTCAGAATATGACTAATCATTGGTTTGTTCCTATCCATTATTCCCAATACATATTTTCCAGTGTTTTTCTCTGTAGAGAAGTAACATCTAATGTAGCATGTCTAACGCTATGTGATTAAAAAGCTTAAGGCTCATGTTATCTTTGTGCCTCTCCCTTGTCACGGAACAGGGCTATTCGGGGCTAACAATACGAATACTGTTGATTTAACATTAACTTTATAGGTTGAAAGAAAGCCAAGAGCATACTAGCTAACTTCTAACTTCTAACCCCAACCCCATAACTAAAAACTCTAGCCAAATACATCTAAGCATTGTATAGTGCTCATAAATGAGCGGGGCGACATCGAGTGATGCTAATGTTAGCCATGCATATTACTGTATCATAACAGACTAATGCATGAGTATCAGCTTGCATCAGTCGTATCTCGCACTGCTTATTACAACTCCACACTACTTTTTGCTCTAACGTTACCACATGGGGGAGAAAGAGAGAGAGATAATCTGTTACATACTGTTGATTGTCCAATTTTCTCTATTCAATTCAATTAAATTTTATTTATATAGTGCCAATTCATAACAAAAGTTATCTTATTGCACTTTTTCTGTAGAGCAGGTCTAGACTGTACTCTCCACAATTAGAATAAAAGACTTGTAGACCAAGTTAATAAAGTACATACTGATGCTGAGTATTCAGAAGGTATCTAAACCCAGAAATCATTGCTTTTAAATCATATACTTGATCTTCTATATGTAAAGTTGACTTTACTAATTTGAACTTGTGAATAGAACAGCTAAGAAGTACTTAACTGTGTAGATAAATAGTAAATTGGAGGCAATATTAAAACTGAATCTGAATAATTTGTGTTTCTCTAATAAAAGTTGTCCATATTTACACCATCACTACTTATATCACACTGTTAGATGATGTTAATAATGAGATTATCAGGTTTAACTGTAGATATTGTATCCTTATCCCAGGCAGTACCGCTATACAGCTTACTGGCAGGTTGTCTGCTGAGCCTAAGGCATTATGGGTAGGCACATTAGGAAGCCCTTACCCTCATGTGTCACACAGCTTTATATGGCCTCATTTGGGTGACAAAATTAATCACAATCACCAATAGTCATACTGTATATATTGAACAGATACTGCATTAATAGTTAGGCCTAGATGCTGCAGCAGCAAGACTAATAACAAACATGTCCTATATAAATAAGAATAAACTATTAATGTATTCTTATATTTATGAAATGCAGTTAAGACAATGAGGCACATTGAATACAAACGTAAACTAAGACTTAACCCCACCACCAAAACACAAGACTGGAACTTTTGCTGTGGATGTAAAAATGTATATGGTCAGAAGAAAAAAATACCAATTGAAAACTAAAAAGCACTCAGAGAGCATACTTCCAACTAAAGCTGTACAATCCTTAATATTTTATTAATAGAAAATGCTTTAATTAGCATCTGACTCTACACAAAAATACACACAGACCATTTTTCAACTGAGTACAATAAGCTTAACAGTGAAAATGTTCAAAATGCAACGTTGACTAAACCTTTAGAAACAAAGCAACAAAAAACGAGTCACTCAATCCAAAATCTCTCTTACCAGGTTTTTGAGATATCTCATAAATAAACAAATGTGATGGGTATTGTAGGAATGATCTGACTTTGCCTTGATTTATAAAAATCTCAACCTGAAAACTGGGAACCAAACATCTGTCCTGGCTTAAACCGTGAATGCTGTGTGAGATACAGGCCAACTGCATCTTCCTTGGTGATCTTTTGGAAGGATCTGGAAAGGGGGTGCAGTGGAGGACAAGACAGCACTTCTCTCTCTTAGAGCCTTTGGTCATCTTGAGTATCCCTCTGTCAGAGACTCCATGAGGGCCAATGCATATGCAGGGGAAAGGAATTTTTTTTTTATATAATATAAAACACCTCATTATCACAGTAACCTCTCAGCTGCCATTATGGTTGAAATGCAGGGCTGCCAAGAGAAGCCTGTAGAAAAAGCAGGTTATGCAGTTCACAAGTTGTATGTGAATAAACCCAGAAGTAGCGACAACATATAGGACATTTGTAAAACTTAATTTTTCTTTTATTGTGTAGAGTGTTGAGGCATCCTGTGACTAAAAGTGCCATTAGCCATTGATGGGACAGAATATTCAAAAACAGTAAATACTTAGTTCCAGTTTATTAGGTACACCAAGCTAAAACTTGATGCAGTCCAAAACAACAGCCCTGTAATAAATTCTATCTTCATGAGGCTTATAATGGTTTTTGTGTGTGTGTTTGTGTGTGTGTGTGTGTGATTTGTATAACGGCTTGTACATGTGTTTTTACTCTTTATCCTAAAAATGTCTTTTGTAGACCTGTTTCAGAATATTAATAAAGAAAATGTAATTATAACAGCCAACCTAAACAAAACTACCAACAGCCCTGCCATAAAATCTACCAATGCTCAGTTTTTGCTGGTATTCAGTCTGAGTTGTGTTAATTTAATTATAATTGAATAATTAATTGAGGTCATAGTCTTGTTGAGTTGTACCGGACTGCATCATACTGAGGTGTCTCTAATATTTTGCCCTAGCCTGGCATTGCTAGACTAATTCGCAAATTAGTCTGGAACCTCTCAGTTAATTTTCGATTTCCAAGGTGCGTTATCAATGGGCGCAGACCAGAATGCCTCTGGACGCAATTGGAAAGACCTACAACCAATCAGAGCAACGAAACGCTGCTGAGCGACACGTGCAAGTTGGGGCGATGATTGTGTTTTAAGGCAGGAAAAAAATGGCAGCCTGGTCACAAACTTTCTCAAATTACAGCTAAACAGTACACTAAAATTAATTGCAAAAATATGTGCAGGTGAAAAAATAGTACAGAAGTACAGGCTTAGAAAGTATGCTCAGGCGGTTTTGGGGTTCTCAAAGAAAAGGTGGAAATACTCCACTCACATTCACACGAGAAGGAAACACTCGGACAGCTGATGCAATAAAAGACTGCGTGAGGCTGTTTTTTGAATGGGATGATGTGAGTCGTTTGACTACTGGAAGGAAGCAGACAAAGACAAAAAGCAAACTTAAAAAGCAAAAACGATTCCTCATTGACACAATGAGAAATGCGCACAGTTCTTGGCAGAATACCCAAACAGAATAATTTCTTATTCTTTATTTTGTCACTTGCGTCCATTTTGGGTAGTCAATCCAAGCCTGTCAGAGAGAGACTTGTTTGTGCAAAATGCATGAAAACCTTGGCTTCATCACAAACAAGCTCTACCACCTGAAGATACTAAAACACTGCAACACTGAGGAGTTGGTAGAACAGGTTGTGTGTAACTCCAAGAACAAGAAGTGTTCCTGTATGGCCAGTGTGAAGGGTGTAAGCAGAATGGTTGTCCTGTCCACAATACAATCAAACAGCCTTTGTTTCATATTCCCAGTGGATAACAGAAGAGAAGGAAAGATCAGAGAGTGGCAAAACTCAGTCATTCAAAATCACTGGCAAAAAAGAGATGGAGACCACCACGGAAGCCCTCATTGACTTGTTCAATGAACAGTTGTCAAAATTCAAGTGGCACATTTTTAACATCAGCCAACAATTTGCCTTCACCCGAGCACTCAAGAAAGAACTGTCCAGGCATGAGTGCATAATACATGTGGACTTTTCAGAGAATTACAGATGTAAATATAGCTCTGAAGTCCAAGCTGTGCATTTTGGTGCTTCACATCAACAAGCCACACTACATACTGGTGTTCTATACCGAGGACCAAATGCCAAACCTCTCTGTTTCTGCACTGTGTCCTCATCCAGACAAAAGGGCCCACCTGCAATTTGGGAACATCTCAGGCCTGTGCTAAACTACATCAGACAGGAGTACTCTGCTGTGAATGGATGGTTGGGTCTAATGGGTCTACAGTACCCTTAAAACATTAGATCTCTTAGAAATTGAATGTTTCAGTAATAAAGCTATGCAAAGTGAATGCAAAACAATATATTGTAAATTAAAAAGTAAGAAACTTTACAGTATTATGTAAACAAATATGTAGAGTGTATGCTGAAGAATGTGTCCCATCATCCCTGTTACTCTGGTCAGTCCTGTTACCATTATGTCAATCCTGTTACTGTCATTCATTTCATAAATAATGTAAAAATAATATTTGAAATGGCCTTCCAAGTTTTTCAGTTGTAACAATCACATTATTTTGTTTTGGACAAAGCCCTGCTTTTAATATCTCCCTTGTAAATATATATATTTATGTTGTTGTTGTTGTTGATGTTTTGGGTCATCTGAATGACAAAAATAAGATTTGTTTAAAAAATACCAAATTTGAAACAACCCTAGTGAAAAATGGGACAACAATACTGCTCATATATGTAAAAACTATTACATAGTTCTAATTAAAACTGTAGTATATAGTGATGATTATGTCTGTAACAGGGTTGACAAAATATCAAAACATGAGGAAGAAAAGTAGTAATAAAAAATTATATAGCCTGAGATGGCCCAAAACAATTTCTTGTCATTTTAAGTTGTCTTCATTCCATATATATAATTTTTTTTTTAAATTAAACTTATTTTATTTTTTAATTTTTCAAAGTTGAAAAGGCACCGATTTCGTGGAATGACCCAACTAGACTTGGGGGTTCTAATGTTAGCAAACTGAGGTTACCGATTATGACTTTTCATGTGGTAGGTTTTACAAAATAAGATGCTAATGCTAGATAACATTAGCCATTATTAGGGTTGCCAACCACCCCTCCTGTAATTGGAAACTAAAAGACGTGTTCCATATTGAACTTATATGCAATATGCTTTTTCCACGCATATTTTTGAGAATCAATTCAGCGCAAGTCTATGGGAGAGAAATATTACGAGAAATATTACAAATATTACAGACTATTAAGGCGATTTGTACGAGATAAAAGGAAACCCTTCAGCCCTGTTATCCCTCTGCCTGTCTGTCATTTTATGTCCCTTTACCCAAACAGAGAAGCCATGGAGGTGTGAAAAAACAGCTGTTTGCAGTACTCTCTCTCTCTCTCCCTAACTGTCTGTCCCTTCACTTCGTCGACGTTAAGCATTGTTATGTTGGCAATCAACCATGCCAATTTACCCTCTTGATTTATAAAACATCTAAAATAAGCGAGTTCACTACGTGAGTGCCTTTGTACATCAACAAGAAATGAAACAGTAGGATTTATGAAAGTAAGTAAAGCCGAAAACACTTTACCGTTTACAGTCACTGCTAATTAATGTCAGGTTTCTCATACAGACCCCTCCTGGAGTTCAGGTTAACCACCCCCCACACAAACACAATAATAAGCCATGATGTAAAATGGTGAAGTGTAACGTAAAACTACCGAAAAAAAACTAAATTACAGCCGCTCAGACAATGAAATGTAAGTTGTAGACCCTTTATGCTACACACACATATAGAACATATGTACAAATATTTAAATTTAGAATAGAATAAAATAAAATAAATTACACAATATATACAGTTATTTACATACATATATACCTATACACATATACACCTAGAAAGTAATAATTATGGAGTGAGTTTTTTGAATTTGCTTCTGGGAGAACGTAAACAGGAGCAACAAGATAGTGTTGATAATATGGTATCTTAACATTAAAAAAAAAAAAACTTGACATCTGGGAAACATTGTCCATCAGCTTTGACTAAGTTTGGCCATGGGCAGTGACTGTCCCAGGGTACGCTGCACTTAACCCTCCTGTTATGGGTCGAATTGGACCGAAGTTTTCTTTCTAACAATGTAGAATTTAATCTGATTGTCATAAGGTTCCATGACTTTGTCCACACAGGGAATCTGAACACACAATATAAATTTTGATAATTTTCACAAAATTTTGGTTGTTTTATTTAACCTGTGGTGTTCCCGGTCAGAAATGCCCAGTCATTAGAAATGAATGGGTGAGACTACAATTAGTATATAAAAGTTCAGGCACATGCCCAATCATCAGATGGATAAACTTTCTCTCCCAGACCCCCTCATGCATTTTTTGGGATTCAGGTAGGGCAGGTTTGGTTATTAGCAAAATGTCAAAGCAATAATATAAAATAAAATAATTAATATTATCGAAATGATTAATATGGATTAATAATTACAGGGCACCACCCTGTGATCAGGGACCAAAAACCAAACGTGAAAAACAGTCTCAAAGGTGGCTGTTCACTTAGAAATGCTGATATTTAAAGTACTATGAAGACGTTTCGGCTCCCATCCGTAAGTCATTCTCAATTGTGAAAAAATGGGACGGGAACTAGAAATTTAAGCTACTCTGTGTTACATAAGCCCTACCCTCATGAAGGAATCTACCTGAGTATCTGTTAATTAGCTAGTTTCACCTGAAACTGACCTAATTGTTTCCAAGATGGCCCAGTAATCAGTAATCAGGCCTATTGTTTTCTGGCTGCACCTACCTCATCACTGTTAAGTACCTGGTTAGCATATGATTGGCGTGACCAAGGTGTTAATACACTGTGATAGACTTTGGGCAGATTGAATCTCAGACCACCATTTCTGTTCAAAGAGGGGTTCTCTTTTTTCACAAAAATGGCTTCCTTTACACCCCGTTCAAACCAACTCTTCTCTCTACTTAGAATCTTCACCTCGTTGTCTTCAAATGTGTGGTTTGTAGCTTTTAGATGCAAATGCACAGCGCTCTGTAATCCTGAGTTAGCGTATCTGGGCTGTCTGAAAAACTACAAAGGATCTTTAGACAGCACAATGTTCCTGTTTTCTTTAAACCAGGCAACACTTTAAGACAGAAACTCGTTCACCCTAAGGACAAGATGCCCACACAAAAACAGAGTAATGTAGTTTACTCCATTCAATGCAGTGAGGAAAACTGCAAAGAAAGGTACATAGGTGAGACCAAACAGCCACTTCACAAAAGACTTTATCAGCACAGACGACACGCTAACTCAGGATTACAGAGCTGAGATTCTGAAAACAGTGTCCAGATGACTACGACCGAAACCTTTTCTACGATAGAACACTCCTGGACGAATGAGGGACTACACCGTCTTTAAAGTACTATCTTACATTAATAATTGTGGACAGGGAAGGGTGAACCAGAGCGCTGGCAGTCACACCAGCTTTTATTGCAACACATACACAAAATACCCACAGGTAACTGCTCTTTAAAAGTACAATAGAATTTATTTAACGTTAGCACTGATTAATAATCAAAAACTTCAGGCAACAAACCACTATCATCTACTCTAAACGCAATAAGCGTACAACCATCAGCAAGCATGTAAAGTGTGTGTGTGTGTTTGTGTGTGTGTGTGGGACAATAGAGAGGGGGAGCGAGGAAGATGACGGACGTGACCATGTCGTCACACACAGATCCAAAATGGCGGGCAGGCCCGCAAAACTCAAGCAAAGGGGGGAACCAAAATGGAGGACACGCTCTATTTGTCCTCAAGATGGCGTGGAGCATAACTAGTTATGTTACCATGCTATCAGGGCTGTTTGAGATGTGTGTGTAGGTGTGTATATGTGTGACGGTTAGTGAAGAGGAGAGAGAAAGAAAAGCACACAGAGTAAGGGTACGAGAGATCTCAAATGCCGTGGTAAGACACAATAGCTGTCCCTTTATCACACAGGAACCCGGTAGCGAACTTACATTCAACAGCTGTGTTACTGGACTTTGGTCTGATAAAGCACAGTTATCAGCTGCCCTAGTGGTTAAAAACTAACACAAGTAAATGGCCCAGTGGCATGGTACCAATATACAATGGAACGTGCTAGACACGAAAACACACAGCAGAAACAAGACACGGCGGTGCGTTACTTTCCACAATAATGCAAAGCACAATTTACAACAATGAAGCTTAGATGAAATAACACACAGTTATAAACTCTGCCTCTACCTAGACACAAACCTCTTACTTGAGATTGCTCTTGAGCGATTTAATGCATCAGTCCATTTGGATTGTCCTAGTCCTCTCATGCTCGGGTGCTGACATGGCACCACCCTGTCGGCGAAGCAGTGGAGTAATACAGCTGAGTCAACTTTTAGTGGGGAGAGAGCCCAGTGGTTATCCACTTCTCCATGAAGAAAACAGTAAATCCGAATCTTCCTTCTGCAGGTAACAGATTGTTATGTGGAATATAACAATCAGGATCCAAAAGTGTGTTCAACATACACAAAACAGTCTGTTGCTCGTCCAGCGAGTTAAGACTTCAGCTACAGAGTTTTAGGACACGTTCACACCACTCTTGTTTAGTCTGGTTGAACTGAACCCTGGAGCGTTTACCCCCTTGGTGCGGTTCGTTTGAGTCGGAGTGAACGACCCAAAGTGAACGGTGTGGACCACTGTCAAGCGAATTCTGGAGCGGTTCATTTCTGGTTTGAACACCATTTGAACCAAACACAGGAAGCCTACCATTGTATGTGTCATTTTATTGGTTAAAAAACATTTTCTCTTCCTGGTTTGGTGACTGGTGAACTAGTAGCGTGTTTGCTACCAAAATGATAAAACTTTGATTTTTGCATGTTTGCAATTGTGGCCCACTTACCTCACTGGTCCACTTTGCATGGCAATTTCAAAGAAGTCATGGTAGGATCTCATAAGAACCAGCCATCGTCTGTGATAAGATGGCAGAGCATCTTCCTCAAAATGCCTGCATTATTTAATGATTTAATTTAGTTCAAAAATGTAAACACAGTATCATCCTCGCATTGCATCTTCATCCTTGCATCGATTCAGGGACCAGACCTTCATGTGTAAACCTGCACTAAAGTTCACATGATGTGTCCCCTGAAGCAACCAAAGTTACAGTAGAAAGACGGCGAGCCACCATTGCGCTCTGCCTTTATAGGGATCCAGGGTTTGGATTCAAGCATAAATCTTGCACACAGGTGTGACTTAACGGACCTGAGGGGGTTTGGCGCAATTTCTCCTAGTCCAGGCTTTTTGTTGCACATGCAGTCCTCTGTTCTACCATTACATTATTATTATTTTAAAATTCTAGGTGGAATTTGCATTGTGCTTGTTCTACACACGTGGTGAGGCCCAACACGTGTGTTTGAGCACACACACACACCTCATTCCCCTTTTTGGCTTCCATGGCAACCCGCACGGGAACCTTTCCCCAATAGAGTCTTTCCCCCATGGGAACCACACCTGTTGGCAATTCTCACAAACACAATATTGTTTCAATAATATATAGAACATTTCTCGCAGCTCTGGTATGTAAAGCTTTTTTGAGGCCTTGCTCACAATTCATATATTGACGGATTGGGAACATTTTAATGTTTTTGTTATTGTTAGTAATACTGTTATTGTTGCTGATGTTCTTTAATCTATTCAGACATTAATTTTGTAATATGGTATAAGTATAATACGTTTTTATGTGTAGTTCTGAGCCTATGTCCTGAGTGTATTTCTGTCAGAGGTAGTACGTGCTTCAGTGATAATGGGAGAAAAATAAAAGAAAATTAAGTTTGAAGGAGCTACTGGCCGCCACATTTGCATGCGATGCCATCGCCATCACTATAAAAAAAAGCCTTGTTTTGCATTATCCTCTATTCACTACCCTTCTTTATTTGTACTTCAAGCCATTTAGACAGAGTAGGTGTCAGTGTTTTGGGGGAGGGGAGGATATTACTTTCACATTTGGGAACACAATTCATTATTCAGCCTTGTAGGATGTGTCTCTATTTAAATCCAGGACAGTATTTGTGGCCTTTAATCAGCACCATGTGGGATCATTATAAAGTAATTTGCAGCAAAGCCTCTTACACTGCACTGCCTTACACTAACTGCCATCAGCTGCTGTTAGGACAGTGTGCGTGTGTTTTGTATGTGTGTAGATGTGTATGTGTGTATGCTCTGACATATATGTGCATAAATGTGTATACTATACATGGGGGTATTAATGCATGTGTGCCTTCAAGTCTGTGTGTGTGTTGGTGTGAAGGTTCATAAGTATTACAGCGAATGGCACAGTTGTGCTTAAGTGTTGCCACTCCGGGATTACATAACACTTTATCTTACATTCTATAATAATGTGTTGCAGAATACTCCAGCAGGTTTATTTGACTTTATTTCTTTTGACCTCCTGATTATAACTTTGCCTCTCTAATGTCACATTATTGCACTCATAAAGTTCATCATCTGATGGATACTATAATCTAAAGCACCATGATATGAAAGCTTCAACTATTTTTAGGCAGAATCTGAGATCTTAAACATGGTCAAGCTCCAAGCTGTTTCATATACCATAATCAGGACTGTAACAGTTGCAAAAATCAAAGCTACACCTTGTCTTTTATCAGCATGAGTAGAGATGCTTAAATTAGTAATGGTGGGTCAGTCTTGAAAGTACTCATGCTGTGATGCTTGCATGTTTTTGCATAGAAAAGGACTGGTCTTTGTCTTTGTCTGACAGAAATATTTTCTACTATGTTGTCAGACAGTTATTATATATTGTGATTTACAATGTTTAATGGGGGGGCACCCACTTGTGTAGGTGCGATCAATTAATTATGGCTATCAGAATTATCAAAGATAATTGTAAATAACTTAAATGAATAAAGTCCTCGGGGGCACCACTCTTCTTAAAGAGAAATTGATTGAGTCTCATAAAATACACTAATCAATTTGAAACTCAGATGAATAATTAAAGTACTAACTATAACCAAATTACCATTGACAGCTAGTAGGTTGAAGCATTTGGAGTTCAACATAGCAGAGGTTGGCAAATTACTCACTCTTGCATTTATTTAAAAAGAAACAATGCAAAAACACACAATATGAAGACTAACTCTAAATACAATAAACTACAGAACAAAAGGGTGTGTGTGTATATTTGTGTGTGCAGGTCTGGGTAAACGCCAAAAGGAATGTGTGTGTGTTTCTTTGTTCTGTCTCCATATGTCTTTCATGCACAAGCATGAACGTGGTCGGAAACAAAGCAACATCTGAAGTGGGAGCTTTAAAGTTTCTCTCCGCCGTGACATCACCTGGTGTAGTCTTTGGTTTGACTGAAAAAAGAAAGAGCCCTACAGCTCCCCAATAACATCCTCTGAATGACAAGCTCTTGACTCTTTTACTTCTCTTCCTCCCTCTTTTGAATGGCAAAACAGCAGAAAATACATGGTGTGGTGTAATTGTTACGGACAGATCAGGCCGGAGACACAAGGAGAATAGTGAGTACTTTATTTATACACCAACAACGTGGATAGGGTTTGGTGGGAAAGCTACTGTCCTTAGTCTGGAGTTGGCGGAGATCTGGAGCAGAGTGGGAAGTCCAGATGAGAAGCTCAACTCGAACCAGGAGACTGGAGCAACACCCACAGAAGACGAGAGACACACGAACCCAGGAGATGGAGTGGAAGACTCACGGGAGACTGGAGATACATGGAGACTGGAGCTGGAGTGAACACTCACGGGAGACTGGAGATACACGGAGACTGGAGCTGGAGTGAACACTCACGGGAGACTGGAGATACACAGAGACTGGAGCTGGAGTGATCACTCACGGAAGACTGGAGATACACGGAGACTGGAGCTGGAGTGAACCACACGGAAGACAGGAACACGATGGAGCCAGGGAAGAGGTACTGAATAGCAGTTACAGGGAATTGTTAGGTTTAGGCGAAGTGAGTCCAAATTGTTCTAGGCTTCAGGGGAACTAACGTTCTGTCCTTTACCATGAACGAGACCGGACACCGACTGAGGTGAGGAGCTGAGTTATATAGGGAGTAGAGTGGCTGATTATGTGCAGGTGTGCGATGGGTGACAGGTGCTGGGAATTAATACTCAGGTGAAGGAGTGCGCTGTGAAGGGGAGCCTGAAGTGCGAAGTGACGGGGAGAGAACAAGACCGACTGTGACAGTAATACAGTGTATATTACTTGTCACACAGAAAATAGCCTGCTGAGCTGCCCACTCACTCCTTAAAACAGTGAAAGGCACTAGTGAGAATATGTGTGCGTGGGGACGTAAGCATATTTTCTTTGTCAAGTTCTCTCCTGTTTCCCACTTCCATAAATCTAGTTTTCCTGTTATAATTTGCTGCTGCAAGGACCCAGTTTCCCCATGGGAATCAATAAAGCTTTATTTTTTATTCAAAGTATATGCAAAATATGTGCATGGATGTGCATTCATTCCACTTGTGCATGCATTCAGTATATGTTTGCATGTACCCAAAAGACAGAGTGCCCATAATAAAAGACAGGGTGTGCTTGTGTTGTATTGAATCATCTGTTAGAGGAGCGAGGAGGAGAAAAGAGCATCGGCTGCCAAGTCTATCAGATCTCTGGCCCAGGTGAAACCAGTAAACGGTGTTGATGATGGGCTGGCTTCACATGTTTTAATTTAGATATTTACTTGATAGGCCCATCTGAAAGTTACTTATTACAGTTAGCATTATAATATGCAGGAATATCAACATCTGTAACATTACAAACAATCAACAAAAGGAAATATTCCTGTAACCACAGAGTGAAGAACTAAGGAAGGAGGTATGAACAGTCTGAGTGAGGAGAGATATGAGATATGATTTAGAAAGTGACCTCCTGATGTACTTGTTCAGAAGATGAGTTTTCTTCCTGAGCTGAGGAGTGACTGGTATTCTGAGATGTGTGGGAAGGTCACTTAAAGTTAGCAGAGAGGGAAGAGGCTTAGTCCTGGACCATCTTATGGTAGTAAGGGAAGAGCATACTGGAATTTTAGCTTTACCAACAGTTTTTAACAGTAGCTGAACCACACATACAACCTAAATGGGTAGCTATGTTGATAACTAGTAGTAAGTTAGCCTGCTGAACCTTTCAAGTACATAAACAAGAGTGAGTGGAAACATTTAATTTGTATGTCATGCCATAGTACCTTCTTTTGTATTGATGCTAGTTAGATGACCTATGCCCTGAAAAACTGTAGCATAACTGTAAACAAGATATAAAACAGAAGATTAGGAAAGGAAAATTTAAAACAAAGGAGATAGGAGAAGATAGGACAGAAACTAGTAGGAGACAAGCAGGAGAGAAAGGTGGGAGAGAAAGGAGGGAGAGAAGAGGAGGCTATTGGTTACTATTGATGGAATCACAGAACCACAGCTTTCCTGTCTAAGAAATTTTAAACCCAGGTTATCCTTGCTTGTCTATGGGAGCTAATATTACAAGGCGTAGTGCTCTCCTATGTTAACATCAGGCTAGCTAACTGATACTGCATGCATGTTAAGCTTTCAAAACTGCCCTTCCAAGTTCAAACTAGTCAAGTTGACTCTATTTTGTTAGCTTGTTAGCTAGCCTGTTGGCTTTTCAAGAACATGAATGTCATAGACACTATAGAATTCTTTCTTTTTTTATAGAGTTCCTTTTTATTTTATTCAGGCTAGTCTGCTGGCTAACTTGTGCTCAAAAAATCTGTAACATAACTTTTGACAGAAACGGATGAGAAAAAGACAGGGAAGGGAAACATGTAATCAGAGACAGAGAGAAGAGAAGAGGAGGCAAATAGAAATTTGTGTAATTAAATCTCTACTGGTGAAACCACAGAAGTTTCTACAGTTAGACAGTTTTTCTGTCAATGAAAAAGATTGTCCTTGTCCTGCTTGTCTTCACGAACTAATGTTACAAATCCTAGCACTCTATTAAGTGAACAACATGTCAACCAACCTGTTACAGTTCATCTGTTAATTTGTCAAAGCTAACCAAATTCAAACTAGCCGAGTTAAATCTCTGTTGGTATAGCTAGCTAGTCTGCTGACCTTCCTAGATGACTAATTGCATGGGCAGGAATGCATGAAAAATAACATTACAAATAAAAGTGTAAAAAAAACAAATAACATTTTCTATTCAGATTAATGAGCTAATCTGTGCTCCCAAAACTAAAATTGCACAACTCTCAAGAATTTAGAGACAGGGAATGAAGAAAGGGGGAAAACTGAACAGAGGAGACAAAGAGAGAACAGAAAATAATGGCAGGTGAGGTGGAGAGAAAAGAAGGAGAGAAGAGGAGGAAGGAAGTAAATGGGCTGTACAAAAGCAATTCTCTCAACAGCCCTGAGTGGGAAGAAATTGAGGCAGAGGACGAGTAGAGGGAGAGGAGGAAATAAATGCGAGTTTGAGTCCACCAATAACCTAAATAGACTTGTTTTGCTTCAGGTCTAAATGTGCGATAAGGAATGTACCTGGCTAAGGGAACAAGATCAGGTAAACCCTACTGAAACCTCTGTTTGCTCTGTGTATCAACTGGAAGAGAAGGTGTGCCATGACAAAGGATACTAAAGCTAACATCAATAAAAAGTGAAAGCACCTCCTCTGGGGATTTTCTAGGATTGCAAATGAAAAACTGCAGTCAGGCAGCAGACTGCAGTCCACCCCTTCCTCCTTACTTTTCAGCATAAGAAATGATCTAATCAATCATATTTTCAAGACTGGTTCATTTGGTCAACAATATAGTGCTGCTCCATGAGATTCAATATAGTATTATCTCAAAATGTAGTCACCTAATGATAAATGGAAGTTGCCCTGAAACAAACTTGGCATTTGTAAAAAATATTCATCAAGTCTGCCATATTTGTGATGAGTATCAACATTTAGAAATATTGAGTAAATGTACAATTTGTAAGGAAGTTGAAGTTAGCTGATTTTGACCTACATGGCTCTGAATAGTGAAAATGGGAAAAATGCTGCAAGGTTTGACCGGTAGACTTGGTATAAGAAAGACAAACAGGGTCGTCTAAGGTTCACTTCCCGTTCGAGAGCAGAAATAAGTATATAAGTCATAAATATGTGTCAATACATGACACTGTACATGAGATACACTACAATGGAAACTATGTATAGGTGTTCTATGACTATATTAAAATGAAAATGGAAAAGCTGTTGGACATTTCATTTTCAAAGTTGTGCAAACCTAATTCTTTCACCAAAATCAGTGAATATGGTTATAAAGTTGTGTTTTTGTACAGTAATCCAGTAGTCAGTGAAAAGATGAAGATGTGTTGCAGATATTACTGAGCTGGTTTCATTTGAGCCTGAAGATTGAAAGTAAGTACTAAAATTAATTAAATCAAATTGAAATAAGTTTGAATAGTGCAGAAAGGAAGATTTGCAGAAAGAATCTAAACCAGTTGTGTCACTGTTGATATTAATACTTTCACTCCATGCTTAAATGTTAGTTGCATGTGTCAGTCAAGCAAAGAAAATTAAGCAACAGGATTCATACGTTCTGATTTTTATAACAAAAAAACTGTACTGAAATACAGTACACACTCATGTCCACACACACATTTGGGTTTGTCACATTACTTAATCAAGAAGAGTCACTCACGTTGAGAATTACGCCATATACAAGAAAAGGACAATTAACTTTGAGGAACTTTTCATTGTTAACATCAACTTCTTTTAATAATTAATTCCCCTCAGGTGTGTGTTTGTGTCTCCTGCCTGAGGTGTGCACTGAATGAATGTTGTCTAGGTGTGTGTATGTGTGTTATTTTCTGCTTGACATGTATGTGTGCATGTCGCCTTTGACACACAGTAGAAATATGTATGTATGTGTGTGTGTGGTCTGTCTTGCTGCAGCCTGTTACGTTCCATTTTAATTTGTTAATGCCTGTGGATATTCGGCGGTCCTTCCACAGCTTTCATCAGCTACTAATGAATGAATCAGTAATTATTTTGCTGGTTTTTAATGTTGTTCCTTCTACTGTTTCTCTGGCAGTAAGAAGATAATTGATTCTGTTTAGAATACAGTGACAATTACCAGGCTAAATTTTCCTGTAGTGCTCATTAATTTAATAATGTATTAAATAAAATATTTTTTTCCATTAAATACTAGGGTGGCATCAACCAACGCTGCTTATTACATTTACTCTGACCCAGCAGCAGAAATAAAATGAACAAAACTATAATTCATTCAGCAATTAATTTGTTATATACAATGTAAATTAACACTGACACAAACAAACACATTACAAAGTGCTTCACAAAGAGAGAAATAAAATACCACAGTGAATGATAAACATAAAATAAATAAAATACATAAAAACAATAAAATAAACAGACAGCTCAGGTAAAATCAGGATATGCTTTCTGATAAAAATGCATTTTGAGAAAAGACTTAAAAGAAGACATTGACTCAGACAACCTATGTTTTGAAAGTATTAGTATTCTATTAAAGTAGTAGGATTCATTACAGTTTGGTTACTTGCCAAAATAGCTAGTCAACCTGTCTTAGTTGTGAGTAGTTAAAACATTTTGGTCCAACAGGATCTGTCATAGTCTGTCTCTCTGTCCCTCCTCTCCAGCCACATTCCCCAGCCCCCTTCATTGCCATTTTCTATCCATCCACCAGATGCCCTCAGACTTTCCCTCCTTTCCTCATCATCTGACATCCCCACCCAGCTTCACAGTTCCCACTTTTCTCACCTGCTCCTCATCAGTCACTCACTACATATTGACCTTATGCGCCCACCCCCTTTTTCTCATTTGTTCAACTATCTGTTTTGTCTCTTAACCTGGTTAAGGTTGCTATTGCTGGCTACAGTAAACACACGTCAGCAGCAGTGGTCAAGATTGGTTCACAAATTGGGAACAACACATCCACATTTTTGAGGAGGTCATCCGGCCTGACACAACCACTTCCACCTCAGATATAGGATTAAAAAGACGATCTTCAGTGCAACGTTAACTATCTTACAACTAGCTTACAACTGGCTTACTGTGTGTTGTAGCCATGGATGTATTATAAGATCTGGATATGGCGCCGCTGCTCAGCCTTGCTTCCAGTTTTTCCCAGTGCCCACCATTATAAAAGAGACGTCTGTAAAACTGTTGACAGGACACCTCCAGCTATAAACATGGTCAATTATTACTCTTTGTATTGAAAATCTTAAGCCATGGAGGTTTAATCTTTGTAAAACTTCCAAAGCCCAGAAAAGTAATTTTTTTCTGAATGACGTCATTGCTGTGTACGAGCATACTATGTGTGTTCATGTTGTGTCTCGAGAACGAGGATGCTTGCTAGGTTAAAGGAAACGCTGTATGGATGTGCAAAAATTAAAAGGTAAACTGAATAAATAACACAAAGGCTAGCGTTCTTTTTCACACAGATATTTTGATTTAGTGGTTCTGTGTCGCATTTACAAACTTAATTGTTTTTTTACTGATATATTATCCACGTAATGATTGTGACATAACACTCTAGGCTGTCATGGTTTGAGGGTTTATGTATAGTATTTCCTGTTTTATTTTAAAATGCTCTTTTCTCCTCATGTATCTGGTAGTTTTACTTCCTGCCTTTGTTTGCTTTTCCTGCCAGTTTTTAATGTTTGCTCCACCCTGATTAGTTTCACCGGTGTCTTGTTATCTCTCCTCACCTGAGTGTATTTAGTCTGTGTGCTTCCCTTGTCTCTTTGTCAGATCATCATTGTCCCTGTGTCAAGTGTCCTGGCATTTCTTTCCTGTGAAGTCTGTTGGATTTATTCTTTGTCTCCTTTGGACCGTGCCTGGATTCTGGACTTTAAACTTTGTTTAGCCTTGTTGGACTTATTCCCTGGTTTCAACCACTGCCTGCCTGTAACCCGTGTAAGTTTTTCTTTACCATTAAAATTTATTGAACTGCACCTGCTCAGTCTCAGTGTCTGCGTTTGGGTCCAATCCCTGGTTTCTCCTGCCCCCATGCTTGACACATATCACAACAGTACAATCTGACCCACTATGGACCCAGCAGACTTATATTCTGATCAACTGGTTGATCTGATTTCGGACATGGTGTGCTTTTTTGGAGGAAGGCTACTAGTGTTGATTACAGAGAAACTGTCTTTTACGCGCAGTAAAGTTTCCTCCAAGCCTTGGTTGAGGAACTCCATACCTGAGTGGGCCATAGACTTCTTCAGCACCCATGAGCCTCAACCCCAGGTTCCCAGCAATCAAACTTCACTCCATCCTAATAGCCACCAGCCTGAACTCCAGCCTGCTAGCTTTAAGCCTGTTCCTGTCCTGGAGTTAACTTCTGGGAAGCCCTCCAGAAGGAAGTGTGGCTCCCACTGACATCATGCCTCTCTGTTGCCCAGCTGCTTGTCCCCCCGCTGCCCGTGGCTCTCGCCAGATTCTGGACCTCCTGGATCTCCTGTCCCAGTTAGGCCGCCGCAACCATGCCCTGTCCGGGTTGGGCCGCCGCAACCATGTCCTGCCTCTGCTGGATAGCACCTCAACCATCTCCTGTTCCTGCTGCGGTTGGGCTGCATCTCCTGAGCTGCAGCACACTCCTGAACCTCCTGAGCTGCAGCACTCCTGTTCCTGTGGAGATGCAGCTGAATCCAACTCCTGAGCTGCTGCAAACTGCTGTTCCTGAGCTGCAGCAGTCTCCCGAACCTCCTGACCTTATTCCCTGGTTTCAACCACTGCCTGCCTGTGGCTATTTTAAAAGTAAAATCGGAACTGTGTAGGATAAACAGTGCCAGGTTAAAAAAGAGAATAGTTAGTTGCATGCAAGAACCTATGTCTGTGTGAAACATCACTAACATCAACTTAGCATGTAGCTATCAAAATAACCATAACAGTGAAAACACATCACAACAATAAAACTCAATGAACCAAATCAAAACATATACTATATTATGTCATATGCTCAGTGGTTATGTTAAAGGAAGAAGTTGCTTTGCATAGCTTACTCCTTGTTAGCCAGCATCTGCTCTGTTATAGACGGGCCAAGCTAAAAGAATTGTGGTTCCGGGAAAAGTCCTTGCTATGCAGTATTTCAATTGTGCAGATCGAAGGAAGCCGGTTGTTCAGTTCTTTGTTCTCCTTACAGTTAGCTTGGCGCTAACCTCCTTAGTGGCTCCTTAAAGTTAGCTAGCAGACTTTGTGTAGTAGCTGTTGGCACTAAGCTTTGTTGCAAAAATCTTACGCAGGTCCTCGTAGCGCTGCTTCAGATCAGATCGAGAGTTCAGTTCTGCTATGTGTCTGCTATTAGCAGGCCACACTGTGAGGGAGACAGCAGCAGCTGTCTGCTGCTTTAAAAGAGTTCCTGGAGAAGAGAGAAAGCACAATGGCTGCTGATCCTTTTATTGACATGGTGATGATTCACATGTCAGACTGACCAATGGTAGCAGTTCTATGGCTTTCCTTTGTTTACAGAACAAAAGAGCATTTGGTCTCATAATAAAAAGTTAAAGTCCCACAAATTAATGAATTTAACTGTGAAGTACTAGTGGTCCCAACACTGGTTATGATTGATTGTGGAGAATTCAATGTGATTTTTAAGGTATAATAAAGCGTCCAACTGAATGATGACTCGTTTTCCCAATAACATCACAAATGAATCAACGATCAACACGAATTAACCAAGATATCAGAAATGTTGGAACATTTTCTTCATTGTTGGTTGCTATTGCCATTTGTATAAATACATCCATGGTTTCAAGCAAGTCCAATCAAGTCCCTTAGAAGTCCACTGCCATAGCATTCATGAACACTCAGTTGCCAGATCCAGAATGTGGTTTGCACGTTCACATAGCCCGGTCGTGCCAGAGGCAACTGCGGATATTCAGTGGGCCGCACACCCACAGAAGTAACACAGAAGCTAAAAACTTTTTTGGAGTATGCTCCAGGCGAGCAATTCTTATTGGACTTAATAGGTGCTATTTTTGGGCACAGTTTCTATAATATATCCATGGTTGTAGTATTAGCTGTTTCTATGATGAAAATTTGCAAGATCCCTGATGCTAAGCTAAGTTATTAACATTATTTACAAACAATCACTAAACTAGATGACTTTTACTTTGTTGATCTGGAATCAACACAAATTAAAATGCATCTTTTCAACTATGTAATATGTAATACAAACGTTACTGATAATATAACTAATCAGCTTGTTACACAATAATAAGCCATGCGATATAAAAACTAGACTGTGTGTAATAGTGTAACAAACCAAATGAATCTCCACTGTGTTTTGGATGAAGAAATATTGTATTAACACGTTTTGAACGGCCACACTTTTAACTGTAAACACATGCAGACGTTGATCAGAAGCAGCAGACAATCTACACAGCACAACACATCTCCACTTCCGTTGTAGACAGGAAGTTAAAAGACAAAATAATGGAGTCAGATCACCTCCTTGTTGCTGTAACGAATAAGGTCAATACCGGTCTACTTCCATTGTTCCCTTGTCAGATCATCATTGTAGCGTGATCAACGCAGATTCTGATGAACATTGATTAAAAGAATTAGACTTTTCTGAAAGTTGGCCTCTGAGTCATAAACAAGCTCTGTCCAGAGAACTGATAAGCTTCCCCCAGGAACCTCTGCGGTCCCATGACTTTTGCAGGACTTGAGGTCACTAATGGAAAATTTAGTGATAATTTCACGATATCCGACAGATCTGTAAGAACTCACAGAGCATGAACGAAGGTTGATAGCCAAAGTCTGACAATCTAAGCTGTCTTAGTAAATTACAACTTGCTTGAACAGAACACCCCACTATCTTTGATTTCCAAGTGGAACTCAGGACTTGTAAAACTTTAAGATTAAAATAACAAAGAAACAGACTTTACCCTGCAGAGTTTTGTGGCATTAACCATAGGAAAAGAATGTGATGTTTTGAGTTAACATGTGGATGGGGATGCAGGGGAAAACCCTAAACTAACAGGGACTGCTTTTTATATGAATAAATGAAGTGTGTATGCTATTTCTACAAGTATGGTTCTGACACCAAACTACTTCTCAGTGGCATGTTTGATAATGTGGGACACACAGTTTCATTAGTGTAGGTCCTTGCATTCAACTCTAATAACATATTCTATTCATTTCTAGTCTTCTGACTACTCAAAGCGCTTCACACTACATACATTCACCCCATTCATACACTGATGGCAGATGCTAACTGCTGTCAGTCCAAATAAACTTATCATTCACACACACTCACACACTGAATGCACAGCCCTCGGGAGCAGCACAGCCCATTGCAGCAAAAATGACCAAAATGTAAGTTAGAATGCCAAATCTCACATCCCTTCAGATGAAAGTGATAAAAGAAATACATAAAAATTCTCCTTCGCTCAATTCTGACATTTAACAAATGCAAAAAATATGTTAATATTTATTGATCTAAAACAGAAAAAGTTTACTCTGATTTAATGTATGACAGTAAAGAAAAAAGTTTGTGTTTTTTTCTGAAGTGTATGTAAATATCTGGTTTCAACTGTATCATTCATATCATTCATTCATGGTTACATTTATCCATTTATTTGTGTGTCTAGAAGTTATTAGTTGTGTTTATGTAGTCAGTAGCTTATTGTGTGTGTAGTTAGTAGTTTCATTTTCATTCATAGAGAACTTGGTTATTGTGGTTTGTTTGTATAAAGTATTGGTCACTGTACCCAGGTCAAGAACTCTGTAGCAACTTCAGATCAAGACTAAATTGATTATCAATTGTTTTATTGTAAATTGATTAATTGGCCATCGATATTCCCTTTGTGAAGGGTTGGTGCCCCAAGGTGAATTTAACATTTAACAATTAACAATTTAAATCCTGTTATTTAATGTGAACACTGATATCTTGAGTGTAAATCTGCTTTGTCATGCAGAATCAAAATGTATGTAAACTAATATGTTATGTTTAATTAAAAATATAAGAATGTGAATCTTGATGTTGTCATGCTGATGTTGACAAAGAACAAAAAAAACTGAAGTGAACTGGAATGGTACACAGATCCACCAATCCATGAAAGATAAAGATGCAATGTTTGGTTTTGTTTAATAACTAATGAAACAGGAAATGTGAATAAGCAGTTACATAACAAATTAATGGCTCGTAGCTTGCAATAAGATAACCTGTACGTTGGAATGCCAAATCTCACATTCCCCCAGAGTGCATGTGTATGTCTGTGGGCTGCCTGTCATTCCTCCTCATTTCATCCCTCTCAGGGGGGGAGAAGGCAGAGACACATTCCTTTTGATTATTGATATGCTATTGTACACTAAAATGTATTGACACTGTATTAATTATATTTTACTATTGAATTTGCTGTTATAGGTATATATGCATATATAGATATATATATTGGGACACATGTATGTGGATTGCCATAATAACAGATATTGTAACATGATTGCCATTTATGACATTTAATAACACTGTCTACTAGACCTACTCATTTATTACTAACGATGATCTTTTATTATTCATAAAGGTGTTTAGTATCATTTCAGCAACTGAGGAAGTAAATAAGTAAGCCAGGAACAGTATAGGTGGGAGTTGTTGTATTTTTAGCCAGTGACAATCACACACCCCCTAGACAGAAGACTACGTCTCCAGGGAAAGCCCAAACATCTCTCTCTTCCCTCTTCTGCACGTCCAGCTCTGCAGTCCAGCTTCTCTTCAGACTCTGAATCTGTGGGCAGGTCCCGGTGGGCTCGTCAGCAGATTAACTGAATCCTGAGCCGCACAGAAGGCTGGCATCCAACTAACTCTCAAAGAAAATAAACCCTGTTAGCGTTCTTAAGTTGCTGCTTCCAGCTTAAAGAAGTCTGCTCCAGTCTGCTGCAGTGCCTGCGCCCTAATGGTATCACCGTAAGGACCGTAACAAAGTTTAGAACTCAGTCATCATCTGACAGACGCTAACACCAACCCAAGCGGTTGTAAGGATGACCTCATCATCCTAGGCCCATTGAGAGCGAGAGGAGACGGCCAACTCTAGCCGAGTCGCCACATGGGATTGACAATGCCTGAAAAGGAGCTCCGGGGAGCTCCACAAGAAGAAGAGAAAATCAGCTATCCAAGCTTCTTCATGGCCCGAGCGGCCTACACAGGAGAATTGACCTGCGTCTATCTTCCAGCTCAATTTGTCCCTAGGCCATCTGAACAACCAGGTGAAACTATACTTTTTCCTGTGATATTTGGGGTTTATGCTACAAATTATTAAAGGCAAGTGAGCGTTAGGTCAAGAGTAGAATCTCCCTCCAGTATAGGCCTAATCATGATACAGAATCGTAAAATATGCAATACGCAATAACCTCTTAGCTGCTGAACGGTGCATTATTAAAGTGATTTCATTGATTAATGTTAAGGTTGTTCCACTGTCTCCTCTTTTCATAAATTAAGATATCTTACCATCATATACTGCTTTAACTGGTAGCCACACGGGTTTTCATTCAATCATTAATTGTTTGGGCTGTATTCAAAATTCCATTCTTGCATTTGTTAATCATTCATCGGTGAATTAATTTATTATTAATTCATTTGTTGTTTAGTAATTATTAGTGATGTGTGTAGTTAATAATTTATTGTGTGTAGTTTGTGTGTCTAGTTAGTTTAATAAACCTTTCATTTATTAATAACTTAACTATGTGGTTTGTGTGTATGAAATATATGATCACTGAACACAAGTCGATCAAGAACTCTGTAGCAACCTTCAGATCGAGACTAAATTAATTAATTGGCTATCAATTTTCGCTTTTCAAGGTTGGTGCCCCCCAGGTGAATTTAACAAGTTAAAGTTAAAATAAGTTATTAAATGTGAATACTGATTTCTTCTGATAGCAGGAAGTGAGTGTGAATCCGTTACTTCCTCTTACCAAAATTAAGGTAATTCGCTATAATACTTTTAATGCCTTCTAAGCCATAGATCACTACATATTTGGTGCCCACGCCTGAGGCTCATGACAAACTGTATGGTTCATATACACAAACTTATGTTGATCAAGCAATAAAAGCGATTTTAGTAGGTGATTGTGTTGGACATTGAATAGAGGAAATGGAAGAGGTGAACTGTTGGTTACCAAGCTAGAGTTAGAGACTGGCTGGTATAGCGGTAGAACTGTTACTGTTTTGACTCTTGTATATTTGATTGGTGAATTATTTAATAAAAAGGCCCAAGAGTCAAGTAGTGAGCTGGGTGTTGTAAGACTGTCACATAACTGCATGGTGAGCAGATTTATTCTGAACTAGTTCAAGCCAAATACACACTTCATCAGCATCAGCTGTAACCCAACTGTATGTAAGACATTGATTTGTGGGCTGAGCTCGGCTGAGCTAAAATCAGTAGTGATTTGTGCTTTCCAATCTCTTTGTCGACAGCCTGAAACATTGTCAAACTTGCCATTTTAGATTGTGCAGTTATCACTTCCGCGTAGCAGCAGGCCTACTGGCCCCTCCCACCATGGAGACCATACCCTGAAATGTCCGCTATTGCCACTACGTAGCATTGCTGTTGCTGAAGTGTGCTAAAGTAGCTAGTAGCCATTAGCCACTAGCGTTAGCAGCTATATTGGAATCAGAATCAGAAATACTTTATTGATCCCCGAGGGGAAATGCTTTCGTTACAGCTGCTCACTATCACGTCAATGCACATTTGTTACAAGATAGATTTATGTATCATTTTACAACTAAACATTCTGATGTAGTGTTGTTGTTGTTGTTGTTCTCAAGGTGTGTGAAGACGTGGAGGGCAGCAGAGATGGCATCCTCTGTGGATCTGTTGGTTCAGCAAACTGGTGAGGGTACAGGCTGCCTGGGATGTTGTTCTTTATGTGCTGGAGAACCAGTTTCTCAAAGCACTTCATCAGAATGGTCATTTAGACTAGACACTGCAGACTTTTTAGGTACAGGGATGATGGTGGCTGTCTTGAAGCAGGTGGAAACAATCTCCTGTGACAGTGATATGTTAAAAATGTCTGTAAAAAGATCAACTAGCTGATTGGCACATGTTCTTGGCGCATGTTATTAGTACACAGCCAGGGATGTTATCAGGCCCAGCAGCTTTACTCATATTCACTCTCAGCAGGATTCTTCTCACATCCGTTGTAAATACTGACAGTGGCCGGTCTTCTGGAGGCAGAGTAGACTTGAGTAGATCAAAATGAGCATTAAATGCATTTAGCTCATCTGGTACTGTGGCCTCACACATGATGGGGGCGCTCCTGCTTTTGTAGCCTGAGATGTTTTTGATCGCCTGTCACATATCATTGGTGTTGTTGGTGTTGAGGTCTCTCTCCAGTCTCTCCTGATGCTTCCTCCTGACCGAAAAAGCAGCTTTTTTGGCTCTGAGTAGTGCCCTCACCTCTCCATTCATTCAGGCTTTCTGGTTGGGGAATGATTTTATTGTCTTTGTGATCAACACATAATCAACGCATTTGCTGATATATGATGTCACTGATGATGTATATTCCTCAAGGTTGATGTGGTTCTCCTGGGTGGTGGCATCTCTGAACTGAGCCAGTCTGTGCACTCAAAACAGTCCTGCAGAGATGCTGTAGCTTCATCCGTCCACACTGTTTTTACTAATAGTTTGACCCTTTTTATCAGCTGGAAGTAAGTAGGCGGGAGAAGCAGGGAAATATGGCCTGATTGATCAAAATGGGGGAGGGAGGAGCTTTGTAGCTGCCAGAAATGTTCGTGTACATGTGGTCCATTGTATTTGTTACCCTGTTAGGGATGTGGACATGCTGGTGGAACGTAGGTAAAATAGTTCTGAGGTCTGTTAAAATCACCAGCTACAATAAAAACACCATCCGGTTGTTTTGTCATATGACTGCTGATGCTGATGTTGATAATAATGATAATAATAATAATAATAAGACTAATAATAATAATATTAAGACTAATAATAATAATTGTTGCAGCGGGTGTTAAGCAGGAACAATGGGGCAGTAGGTGGATTGCAATCATAGATCCAGACTCTACAGTTTCAGAGGCAGAAATACCTGCTGAAAGCGACAAAAGGAGAGAGGAGGATGAGAAAGCACAAAACTACAGGAGAGAGAAGATATTGAGTT
This sequence comes from Siniperca chuatsi, assembly GCF_020085105.1. Lineage (NCBI taxonomy): Eukaryota > Metazoa > Chordata > Actinopteri > Centrarchiformes > Sinipercidae > Siniperca > Siniperca chuatsi. The sequence goes on along the minus strand of NC_058051.1, from coordinate 10,005,649 downwards.
AGTAACATGCATTAATGGGATAAGAATGCGTACAGATGGAGAGGGAGAGGAGGAGAGAGGAGCTCAGTGCATCATAGGAAGTGTCCCGACTACTAAGGAATGGTCAGGGCTCACCTGAGCCAGCCCTAACTATAAGTTTTATCAAAGAGGAAAGTCTTGTTAAGCCTACTCTTAAATATTGTAGAAAAGGTTTCGGTCGTAGTCATCTGGACACTGTTTTCAGAATCAAGACGTTTCGGCTCCCATCCGGAAGTCATTCTCAATTGTGACTACGACTGAAACCTTTTCTATGATAGAACACTCCTGGACGAATGAGGGACTACACCATCCTACTCTTAAATGTGGAGATGATGTCTGCCTCCCAAACCCAAACTGGGACCTAATTCCACAGGAGAGGAGTTTGATAGCTGAAGGCTCTGGCTCCCATTCTACTTTTGGAGACTCTAGGAACCACAAGTAATCTTGCATGATTTAATAACCATGATTAACGCACTTTGGGAAAAAATATGTATTTGTTTGGAATTTGGATTTTGTGTTATTTAACTCACTTCCAAGAAAGTTAAAATGAAATTTGTTCTGCAGTGGAAACTTTGTTAGTAGTAAACTTACTAACAAGAAAACTGTTGCTTGTGTGTGTGAGCATTGAAACCTTGATAAACCGTAATCTATAAATTCATTATTTAAGAGTTTGAATTGTGAAGTGAATTCATGGACACACATTGTTGTAATGGGTTATTGTGTTGCCAGTAATTCCCCAGCCCAGTGGTAGCAGTAGTGTACCTCTAAGCGGGTGCACCGACCGTCAATAAACATCTTCCAGGGGTCGTTAAACCGCCCTGATTGTTCGTCAATTTGTCCACATGTTTAAGAGAATTTAGCTTGCCTCAGAGTCTGTTAGCTTAGCTACCAAACACGTTAGCAACTGCTACTTACAGTGACAGTAGAGGTTTGTTGTTACTAAATGAGTGAAAGTACACCTGTTGTTGAATAAGAAAAAGTTAAAGAAATATAATGTTGAGTTGCTTGAATTCCCTGAGGGAACCTGTATTGAAAAGCAGAAGTTACTGGGCGTAATTCCACCACTGTGAATACCCCTATGATTTGAATAAGTTAAGAAATGTCCAGCCCTGTTCTGTCTCGTTTCCAGTAAGACCAGAGGAGGTAGACTCTGTGTTTACATCAATGATACTTAGTGCTTAAATTGTATGGACACTGTTCCCCAGATGTAGGGATGTGGATTTTTATTGTTAAGATGTTGACCATATTAGCTGCCCAGAGACAACAGAAACAGACATCAGATCTGTTTTATCTAAATTCCACCATCATGTCCACATCCCAACAGGGGAACAAATACATGGACATGGACAAACATTCCTGCTACAAAGCTTTCCCTCGTCCTCATTTTGGTCTATCAGTCTACAGGACTGTTTTGAGTGCACAAACTAGTTCATGTTCAGAGATGCCACCACTCAGGAGAACCACATCAATCTTGAGGAATATACATCATCAGTGACATCATACATCAGCAAATTTGTTGATGATGTGGTGATCATAAAGACAATTAAATCATTCCCCAACCAGAATGCCTGGAAGAATGAAGAGGTGAGGGCTCTATCCAGTGCCATAAAATCTGCTTTTCGGTCAGGTGATAAGGAAGCATATTTCACTGCTAGAGCAAGACTGAAAGCTGGCATCAAGGAGGCAAAGCGGAGAAAACAGCAGAGATTGGAGACAGATCTCAACTCCAACAACATCAAAGATATGAGGCAGGTGATGAATAACTTCTCAGGCTACAAAAGCAGGAGCCCCCCATCATGTGTGAGGCCACATTACCAGATGAGCCAAACACATTTTATGCTTGCTTTGATTGCCTCAACAAAGAGTCAGCTGTAAAGCCTACTCCACAGTATCCACAGCGGATGTGAGAAGAACCCTGTTGAGAGTGAAGATGAAATAGGCTGCTGGACCTGAAAACATCCCTGGCAGTGTACTAAAAACATCTGCAAATCAGCTAGTTGATGTTATTATTGACATTTTTAACATATCACTGTCTCAGGAGAGTGTTCCCACCTGCTTCAAGACAGCCACTAGCATTCGTGTACCTAAAAAGTCTGCAGTGTCTAGTCTAAATGACTACCACCCTGTGGCTCTCAACCCCATTCTGAGAGACTGAGAAACCGGTTCTCGATTATATAAAGAATAACAGCCAGCCTGGACCCTCACCTGTTTGCATTCAGAAACAACAGATCCACAGAAGATGCCATCTTCATTGCTCTCCACTCAGTCTTTACCCACCTTGAGAAGAACAATACCAACATCAGAATGCTGTTTGCTGATTTCAGCTCAGCATTCAACACTATCTCCCCTTGCGTACATGCTTGCGTACCACACTCTGCAACTGGATATTGGGCTTTCTCACAAACAGACCCCAGACAGTTCAGATTGGCGGTCACACCTCCTCCACACTAGTGCCGAACACTGGAGTACAGCAGGTCTGTGTACTCAGCCCCCTCCTATTCACGCTATACACCCATGTATGCAGCGCCCGACATGGAGACAACTCTGTTGTGAAGTTTGCGGATGACACTACCATCATCGGCCAGATTTCAAACAACGATGAGACTTTATATTGGGAGGAAATCAACAATCTGCTCAGCATCAGCAAAACTAAGGAGCTGATTGTTGATTTTTGGAAAAAGGAGACAAAGACACACACTCCTGTCTATCAGTGGAGCTGAGGTGGAACAGGTGGACAGTTTTAGGTTCCTGGGAATAAGCATCACAGACAATGTGTCATGGTCATCTCACATCTCCACACCGGTAATGAAGGCTCAGAAATGGCTATATTTCTTAAGTCTAATCCAATACACGTGTTTTGTCAAATTCAGCAAATATCTCCTCACTGTCTGCTAGCTGTCTGTTCTGTCTGTGCGCTGAAAAAAACTCAGGTGTGTACACAGCCCTGGTTTTTTAAATGCTACACAAACAAAGTGGCTCGGACTGAGCCACAAAACACTATTTCAGCCATTCCAGCCGTGATTTGTGTGTCAGGTAATGTTAAAAGACTTGCCCATGGAGATTCAGCTTACTTTCTAGTTTGCCAAGATATGCTGTTCTTGTGATGTTAGCAGGACAGTTGTGAGTATCACTGTCTGGAGCTGGTTTGCTGGCGCTGGCAAACCATCTCTCTGCATGTTAGCTTTGCAGCAGCAACTTGCTAACCCAGCAGTTTGCTAACCCACAACCTAGCTAATGCTAGTTATATTATTTGCTGTGTCATAGTTCGCTCTATATCATGGTATTTGTCATGGTATTGGATTTCTCCAGAATTGTATACCCCACTTAAGAAGGCAAAATTCCTGTGCTTGTCCTTGTTAAGTTTTACAGAGGAGCAATAGAAAGCATCCTGACTGGAAATATCACAAACTGGCATGGTATATGCATGGCCGAGGACAGGAGGGCTCTGCAGCAGGTGATTAAAACTGCTCAGAAGATCATTGGTACCAACCTACTGAGCATCAGTGATACCGGTGAGGTGAGGTGCCTGCGCAGAGCCCAAAGGATACAAAAAGACAGTACCCACCCCAGCCACAGCCTGTTCACCCTGCTGCCGTCTGGAAAGCGATACAGAAGTATCCGCTGCCAGACCACCAGTCTTCAGAGCAGCTTCTTCCCTCAGGCTGTGAGACTGCTAAATTCATCCCCAGCACACCCCAATGTAAAATAGTTTTATTTCTATGACTAAACTAAATCTTGTTTTACACCCCTGTGTTGTAAAATGATAAATAAATAAACCTTGTACCCTGTGAATACCCCTGTGATTTGAATAAGTTAAGAAAGAAAGTGCTTGAGTTGCTTGAAGTCCCTGAGAGGACCTGTGTTGAAAAGTAGAAGTTGCTAATCGTAACTCCAACCCTGTGAATACATGTGTAAGTGCTTGAATTACTTGTTGAGCATCCATGAAAGGACGTATTGGCAAATAGATGTAACTCTCGCCATGTGCTGAGCGAGACTGATGTCTCGAAAAATTGTCATCTTTTGCTGTCAGCTTGCAGTGTATCTGATTAGTGGTTTAAGATCTGTGCCCCTGTCAAATCCCAACGTTGTGATTTTGAATACTGCTTAGGGCATGGTAATACTGGACATGTCTGTACCATTTGATAGAATTTTACCTGTATCTGACAGTAAAGGATTTGAAAAATTGCTGTGTGATAGATGTTTTTTCTTCATAAACCTGTGGTGTAAAAACCTAAAAAATAGACTCTCTCTGAAACATTAATTAAGGATTAATCACCCATTCATTATTGTCAGATAGGCTGTTTAAACATTCTAAATAGATCCGTGGTTCAAAATTTGGTATAGACACTTGTTATGTGGGGATTCTTGGATCGGGTCAAAATTGACCCAGACCATACTGATAAGGTATAGAATATGAACAGTATGTAAGGGATAAGGTCATTCAACTTTTTTCTACCATTTATACTTTTTAAAATATTGTACTTTTCTCAACAAGTTAAATCTATTGACAACACTACAGTTTAGCTTCCAGCTTTTCTAGAAATGTATTTCAGCTCTTAGCTACTTTAGGCAATGCAGTTCAGCTTCCAATTCTGGCAATTCATTTCACATTTCTGCATTTTCAGCAATGCTTTGCAATTTATTCTTCTTCTGTATGTTTTTCAGTCAAGTAGTACGTCTGCATACTTTCAGCTACAGAAACAATGCAAATGTAAAAATGTTATGCTCTTCAAGGACATTTATGTTTCTATTCAGCTTTTCCAACTCCCAATTCTGCCAGTTTTCCATGTCATCTTCCAGGTTTTTCAGCAGTGCAGTCAATGCATTTGAGCTTTCAGATTTTTCAGACAATTAATTTTACATTTCTGCATTTCCAGATGCAGAAATGCTTTCAAAATCATTTCAACTATCAGCATTCACACGCATTTTCTGCAGGAAATGCATTTTTCTAGTTTTTAATGCAAATTCATAGAATTTACCAGCAACTGAAAGTTGTAATCTGATTTGATGTTAATCTCTTCTTTCGCTTTTTCCCTCTCTTCCAGGGGTCCAGTGGGTAGCCCCAAGCCTGGCATAAAACAAGAAGGCCATGGAGGAGGAGGAATAGGAGGAGGTGGAATGGGAGGAATGGGCAGAGGAGGCATGGGAGGACTAGGAGGAGGAGGGATGGGAGGAGGAATGGGCAGAGGTGGAATAGGAACAGGCATGGGCACTGGTGGAGGAATAGGGTCCAGAGCTAGTGAGACCTACCGCCTGGCCACGCACGAGAGTCCAACTTCCCCCCGACATATGCAATCAAGCCAAGTGCCCAGCATGGGGCAGGGCCCAGGTTCTGGCCACGGAATGGGTCATGGTACAGCTGGGTCCGGCATGGGAGGCCATGGAGGTCAAAGTCCTGGTCAGCACGCCTCCCGTCGAAACGTCCAAGTCGACTTCAGCGGTTCAGGCTGCTCCAGGACAGGCTGGTCTCCCTCGGTGTCTCCTGACCACAGCATGACGCCCACCTCGCCCTACTCTGTGCCGCAGATCGCACCAATGCCGAACAGCAAACTGTGCCCAGTGTGCACCACCACAGAGCTGTCCAACCCACCAGCTGTGCCCAACTACAACACCTGCACCCAGTGTAAGGCCACCGTCTGTAACCAGTGTGGATTCAACCCCAACCCACACCTCACAGAGGTAGGTCAGGTTTGACAAGGAGATCTATGTGTGTGTTAATCTGCGTGTGTGTGTTTGTGCAAAATGGTTTAAATGGTTTTCTGACCTTACTTTGCCACTTGTGGCAATGTGTGCAACAAGGGAAATTTGTTGTTGTTTTCTGGCTGCATAAATGGAATCAATAATCAAATAATGCTGATTTAAAGACTAAATGTTTGGGTAAGAATATAATTTAACCCTTTAGGTGGACAGAAGTCACTGTCGATTAATGTTTCAGGTTTAAATGATAAACAACAGGAAAAAAGGGAAGTTTATTCCAACACACACAACTAACAACTAACACAACAGTTTGGAAACATATCCTGCAGAGACAAACTAAGATTTTGTCTAGCCTGTTGCTAGAGTCAGTGAGGGAGGAGAAAGATAAATGTTTTTGCTTTGGCAGCAGCTACTTTAGTTTTGAATGAGATTGAATTTAAGTGAGTGAATGAAGTGAATGAGTCAGTGCAGAGACAGTGATGGTACAAGTGAGAGAGATAAATGAGGTCAGGAAGGCAGAGAGAGAGCATAAAAGCTGGGTGAAAATCTGTTTAAACAAATTTCTTCCTTCTCAAATATCTTCCTATTTTTTTGTGAAAATCAGGAAAAAAAATATAGACGCAAGCGACAAGTCTGGGTTCAAACCTTTTTGTGCTCAACCGAACGAAGCAGCTCAATCGGCCAAAATAAAAGCTGCGAGCAGCAACGAGTTGTGTGCAAAGTCACTTCAGCTTGTTTAATTCTCTTTAAAGAAGGAGTGAGACCAATCAAACACTTGTTTCATCTCCACGTAGCGTTTCAATAATTGACTCACCGTTTGACCGATCTAAACACCATTTGCACTTGACAACACTTGATATCTACCATCTAGAATTTTGGTAGCATGTGAATGAAGACTTGTGGAGATATAGATGTTAATTGATTTATGCATTTTTTGAAAAATATAGAGTGACAGACTTCTGAATTTACCATAGGTTGCAGTGAGCCAAACTTTTGGAATGTGAAATGTCTAGAAATTTACATTTGTTGTAATAAGCCACGGCCACTTCAACAAGCTTCACATTAAAGGTAATTTTAGTGGCAGGTCTTTCGATTATATTTGTCTTTGTTTTAAGAGGAACAGAACATACAAGACTTTTTTCTATCAGTATTCTTCCAAGCATCCATGATCCACGTGGTGCTGTAGAATCCACAACTACAACAACATCTCCAGGCATGGAACTTTTCTTTTGTCCATTTTTGTCGTTCTTGCAACATTGGATAAGGGAGAAACCCTTTGGGTTTGATACACCTGTTGACCTTGAAAGCTCATATCATGTCATCCCATTTGCACTTCCTACATAACTCCTGCAACAAAGCCCTTTCCATTGGCAGCTTATCTCTGTCCAGATCTAGCTCATACAGCTTATTCGATTTGTGTTCTTCTGGAATGTTTTGAAGGACTTACCACCTATTACGAATCCCTTTTGTAAACTTGAAACCTCTTCTGTTGCAAACAGCTATGAGGTTCTTAACTATGATGACAACATCCTCTTCAGATGGCAGGCTTTTCAGAAAGTCATCCATATAGAAATTTCTGCTGATTTATACTGGAAAGCTGGTTTGGTTGTCCTCAGCAGTTTTCATTCAGGCCACCACAAAAATCTTAAGAAATCCACATGTTCCTCTGCCACCTTGACTTGGTGGATCATGGTTTGTATGTCAGCCATTATTTCCACAGAATCTTGTCTGAACCCGCAATAGGACTCCTACCAATGAGCTGGTCAGGTTTGGGGCTTTCAGAAGTTTACTGTTAAGTAAGACTTCTTTGAAATCTGCTCCACAGTTAAACACCACTCACAATGTTCCCTTCCTTGGATGGTACACTCCATGGTGAGATATATACCATACCTTTCCCTCACATGATTCCAACTGATGTTGTGGCACTTGTTCAACATAGGCTTTGCTGTCAGTAAGAAAGTTTGTGTACAACTTACATCCAGCAGAGGTTGTTTGGCATGGTGACATTTTCTTTTCTGAAAGCCAGTTTAACTGTATAGTGTCCTTCTTGAACCTGCACAGAGCTTTCCACAATTTCCACAAACTTCTTTTCCTCTCTTGACATCTCTTCCTGGTCTATAGAGGTTCTCTTGTTGTCAAGTCATGATTGTATTGGTTGGTTAACAATTCCTCTATCCTGTCGACCATAGTCCTGTTAACAGTAGCTGCAGGGTAGCCACTCCTGTTCTGCTTGTCAGCGTTTCCTTGCGATGGACCATTAATCACCCACCCCAGTAAGGTTCTGACAGCATATGGTCCATCTCCATGACATGATGTTAATCACCTCCAAAGGTTCCATCAACTTGGAGGCATTGGTGCTGATTAACAAGTCAACATCAGCTCTTATACAAGGAATCTGAATACCTTTGAGATAAGGCCATTTAAAAAGGCCATTTCAAAGTGCTGCCACTCGGTCGCCATCCCGGTCTCGCCAAGTCCCCAGAACCAGCACGAACAACAATAAAACTGTTCGAGTCCTTATCTGCTCTGTCTGTGTGTTCTGCTTTTGGGTCCCCAGTTCGGCCCTCCGACAGAACGATCTGGCCAACATGGACCCAGCGGACGCAAACCCGGAAGGAGACCCATTCCACCAGGCAATAACAAGCCAAGGGATTCTTCTGGGACAGCACGAACAGATAATCCAGGCTCTAGCCAACAGCAATCAGGCCATGGTGACTCAAATTATGCAGCTGACACAGCAGGTATCCCAACTCGCCACCCAACTTTCCTCAACGGCTCCGTTGGCGTCACCTCCCACTCCCGCGGATCCTCCGAGGGCCCCTCCCCCCCGGGAATCCCACGCCTCGGATCCTGTCCCGTTCTCCGGTGACGTCACGAATTGTAGGGGATTCCTGCTGCAATGTTCACTGGTGTTCAGTCAACATCCAGTTACTTTCGCCTCCGACCAATCCAAGGTGAACTATATAGTGGGTTTACTCCGGGACAGAGCGTTAGCATGGGCGGAGGCAACTCATGCTCGGCAACCCCTCTCATCTTTGTCGTACGTTGACTTCCTGGAGAGGATGAGAAGGGTCTTTGACCATCCTGTGGATGGTGGAAATGCGGGTAATCGATTGCTGCGGATCCAGCAGAGGGACCGCAGTGTAGCAGACTACGCCGTGGAGTTCCACACCCTCGCTGCTGACTCTGGTTGGAATGAGGAGGCGCTTATCAGCGCATTCATCGCTGGCCTTAACGACAACCTTAAGGACGAGCTAGCCGCCCGTGAAGAACCCTCTGAACTGGATGCATTGGTGACCTTGTGCATTCGAATGGATAATCGCATGCGCGAGCGGTTCCAGGAGCGCGCCAACCATTCTCACCCCCTTCCTGCTCGCCATGTGGCTACAACCGTTCACCCCCGCACCAGAGTGTCCAATCCGTCTTCGGCTATTGCAAACTCACCAACCACAACCGAACCAGAGGGGGAACCTATGCAAGTAGGCCGGACCCACTTGACGCCTGAGGAGCGCCGTCGCAGACTCGCTGCAGGAGAATGCCTATACTGCGGCGTGAGAGGCCACTTCCGGGATAGATGCCCCCGGAGGCCAAAAGAGTAGGCTCACCGGTCGCAGTAGGGGTTCAGGTGAGCCACAACGACCCCCTTAATCCAGTTTCACCCAGATTACAGGTCCCGGCTACCCTTTACTTCCAGGGTGGGTCTATTCCTCTGCTGGCCCTGATAGATTCTGGTGCCGAGGGCAACTTCTTGGACACGGAGTTGGCTCGACAGACGGGTCTCCTCACGGAACCACTGGAGAATCCACGAAACGCTGAGGCACTAGATGGCAAGGTTCTGGCTCGCGTCACTCATCGTACCACCCAGGGGTCCCTGGTACTCTCTGGGAACCACCACGAGCGGATCAAGTTTCAACTCATCTCCTCTCCCATCACACCACTGGTCCTGGGCTTCCCCTGGCTGCAGCATCATAATCCCCACATTGACTGGGCCAAGGGAAGAATAGCGGGTTGGAGCTCCTTTTGTCTCGCCACATGCTTACAATCTGCTCGATCACCACCAGAGAACAGCTCCACCTTGCCTAAGATGGATCCTCCGGACCTGTCTATAATTCCCCCCGAGTATCACGACCTTAGCGAGGTCTTCAGCAAAGATCTGGCGACGTCCCTTCCACCACATCGACCATATGATTGCGCTATTGATCTCCTTCCCGGAGCCCCACTGCCAGTGACCCGTCTGTACAACCTGTCGCAACCAGAGAGGGAGGCTATGGAGAAGTACATCGGGGAGTCGCTTCATGCCGGTCTGATCCGGGCATCCTCATCACCGGCTGGGGCGGGTTTCTTCTTTGTGAAGAAAAAAGATGGGTCACTTCGCCCCTGCATTGATTACAGAGGATTAAACCAAATAACCATCAAGAATAAATACCCGCTGCCACTAATCAACTCCGCGTTTGAACCACTCCAGGGAGCTAAAGTATTCACCAAGCTAGACCTCCGGAATGCCTACCATCTGGTGCGTATCAGAGAAGGGGACGAGTGGAAGACGGCATTCAACACCCCTCTGGGCCACTTCGAGTACTTAGTAATGCCATTTGGACTCACGAACGCCCCAGCCGTCTTTCAGGCCCTGGTGAATGATGTGCTACGGGATTTCCTCAATCACTTTGTCTTCGTCTACCTGGACGATATACTTATCTTCTCCCCGGACCAATCCAGCCACGTCCTCCATGTCCGGCAAGTATTACAGAGGCTCCTGGAGAACCGACTATTCGTCAAGGGGGTGAAATGCGAGTTCCACGTCCGATCAGTAAGTTTCCTGGGGTATATCCTGGAGAGCGGCCAGATGAGGACTGATCCCGCTAAGACACAAGTGGCCTAGACCCACCACCCGCAAACAGCTACAGCGTTTTTTGGGATTCGCAAACTTTTATCGGCGGTTCATTCGAAATTATAGCCGAGTGGCAGCGCCATTGACTAGTCTCACCTCCCCCAAGAGCCCTTTCTCCTGGACCCCGGAAGCTGAGGCGGCCTGGACCCAGTTAAAGGACCTTTTCACATCGACTCCCATCCTCATCCAACCCGACCCCTCACGACAATTCACTGTGGAGGTGGACGCCTCCGACATCGGCGTCGGAGCAGTCCTTTCGCAACGCTCCCCCACGGACCAGAAACTCCACCCGTGCGCCTTCTTTTCGCGACGACTCTCTCCGGCCGAACGAAATTACGACATCGGAAATAGAGAGCTCCTCGCGGTCAAGCTAGCCCTAGAGGAGTGGCGGCACTGGTTGGAGGGAGCGGAGCAACCGTTTATTGTATGGACTGATCATAAAAACCTGGAGTATATTCAGACAGCTAAAAGGTTAAACTCCCGTCAAGCACGCTGGGCCCTGTTCTTTGGTCGCTTCAAGTTTACCTTAACTTATCGTCCTGGGTCCAAGAACACCAAGCCAGATGCTCTCTCCCGGCAACATTACACCTTGGACAGCTCCCCCGAACCAGATACCATTCTCTCGTCTAGCTGCGTAGTAGCTGCTGTCACGTGGGAGATTGAGTCCATTGTGAGAGCGGCCCAACGTGATCAGCCCGACCCAGGGAACGGCCCTCCAAATCGACTGTTCGTCCCGGACTCAGTCCGTTCCCAGGTGCTACAATGGGGACACAACTCGCGCTTCGCCTGCCATCCCGGAGCGACCCGTACTCTTTTACTTTTAAAGAGGTATTTTTGGTGGACTAATATGGAGGCCGACACCCGGGCCTTTGTCGCTGCGTGTTGCACCTGCGCCCGAGGCAAGACTTCACATAAACCACCAGCAGGCCTACTTCAACCTCTCCCCATCCCCGGTCGGCCGTGGTCACACATTGCCCTAGATTTCGTCACTGGTCTTCCCCATTCACACGGCTATACCGCCATCCTCACCATTGTGGATCGTTTTTCGAAGGCAGTCCACTTCATAGCCTTAACCAAACTTCCCTCAGCCCGAGAGATGGCTGACCTCGTAGTCCAACATGTCTTCCGCCTTCATGGCATACCCCTAGATATAGTTTCTGACCGGGTACCCCAGTTCATTTCCCAGGTGTGGAAGGCCTTCTGCCAGGCGCTGGGGGCAACAGCCAGTCTTTCCTCAGGGTTCCATCCCCAGTCTAATGGTCAAACTGAGAGGGCTAACCAGGACCTCGAGGCTGCCTTGTGCTGCGTGGTAGCCGCAAACCCGTCTACCTGGAGCTCCCACCTCGCCTGGATTGAATATGCCCATAATTCTTTAACCTGCTCTGCTTCTGGTCTCTCTCCTTTCGAGGCATCTTTAGGTTACCTGCCCCCCCTCTTCCCATCCCAGGAGAGGGAGCTAGCGGTTCCATCTGTTCACCACCATCTTCGCCGCTGCCACAAGGTATGGCGAGAGACCCGAGCAGCACTGTCTCGGTCATCAGAACGGAATCGGCTGATCGCAGATCGACGTAGGACTCCTGCACCCGCTTATGAACCAGGTCAGAAAGTGTGGTTATCCTCCAGAAACATTCCATTACATACCGAATCCCAAAAATTATCCCCCCGCTACATTGGACCGTTCATGATTGAACGTATCATTAACCCCACTGCCGTAAGACTCCGTTTACCTCAATCTATGAGGGTTCACCCGACCTTTCATGTCTCACAAATCAAGCCTGTAGCTGTCAGTAACCTTGTAACCGGGAGTTCCACCGGGCTCACGCTGAAAGGTCCGGGAGGGTCGCCAGGAGGCGCCCGTTAGAGGGGGGGTCCTGTCATAGTTAGCCACTATGCCCTCTGATCCTTTTGTACTCTTTTGTATCTGCCCTCCCTTGTGTTTCTTGGCTGTCCCCTGTCTGTTGTTGTCTGTTAGTGTGTCTGTGTTCTGGCTGGCTCCACGATCTCCCGGCTGCGGTTGATTACCGGCACACCTGTTCTCCATCATCATCCATTACAACAGTTTATCTACTGGGCTTATCCACACTTCCAGCGCCAGATCGTCTTCATACACATGTATGCACCACGCGAAACGGCCTCCACAAGTAAGGAACTGTTTGTATGATTAATACTTACCTTGATAGTAACGTAGTCTCTGTCACAGATCTTCGCCTCGACGGTAATCTTCGCTCCAGTCTGTTCCCGGATCCCCGCAACCTTTACTCCACGCCAGCGGTCACGCTGCTCCTGTTCCGCGACTCCCGGACCCATCACCAGCTCAGCCCAACCTGCCGCCTCACCAGCCAGCCCAGAACCAGTCCCGTCGCCTCCGCTCAAAGTGCTGCCACTCGGTCGCCATCCCGGTCTCGCCAAGTCCCCAGAACCAGCACGAACAACAATAAAACTGTTCGAGTCCTTATCTGCTCTGTCTGTGTGTTCTGCTTTTGGGTCCCCAGTTCGGCCCTCCGACAATATATGTGCGCGCATGTATGTGCACATGCTTTCACACTTTCCTTCAGCTTCTTAATTTCAGTGGGCGATACAGATGCGGTATGAGTTGCTTTTTGTTGGTTGGAAGGCAGATGCTCCGGTTCTTCAACTGCAAGCAAGTGTAACGTTAGCAGACGCACTCACAGCGGTACAGCAACTGGACACTGAATATATATATTTATATATATATATATATATTAGAATCACAATGTTTCTTTTCTCTGTTGTGATTATGCGTCCTGGTATGTAGAACATCTTCGGTCCTACAAGCTGTCAGCCCGGCAAGCCTGTCTATCCACCTGCAATCTGAGTTCAATGATGCAGTCTTATTTCACAGTTTGTGGGTTAGTAGGCACTCCAGATACTCAAATGTATGTGCACAAGCACCGAAAAAGTGAGTTTTTCATATGTCCCCTATAAAAAATATTCTCAGTATAATCAATCAGTGCATAATCTGCATATTGGAATTGCAATATTTTAACCTCTCAAATGTCTCTTCATCCATTAGCACAATGGCAGATGAAGCCCCACAAAACATGATCCTTCGTGTCATTGAGACGGACCGCATTAGAAAATTTAAACTCAGCTCTCGGCGAGCCTCGGCTGACGCACTTAATAAGTTTTTATAAAAACAATTGGAATTGGACCGTGACTTCAGCTTGCAATATGAAGATCCAGACTTTGAAGGCTAACTTACTTCCCTAGTTGACATCGAGAAATTGCCACAAAAAGCTGTAGTTCATATTTCACTTGCACAGGATTCCAGTTCTGTTGTGGCAACTGAAAAACTTTCAGATGTGTCATCCCCAGAGCGTCTAAGCAGGTGGGCTTCAGGCCCTTTTCCAATTCCCACATTTGCATTTGCATTGAGCTGACATCCTGAATTTGAGAAGAATGGAAGACCTTCAGTTGGCAAGGGACCAAAAGCATGATATTTTAGAAAAACCTACATCTACTATATATGGTTTCAAGGCATCTTGAACATCTGAGGCAAGCCATTGTTGAAGAAGTAAAGAAGGCTGAGAGAAACCTACCCCTCATTAGTAAGATGATGCAGACCATATTTGCCTTGCGGCGACAGACCATAATGATGTCCGGCCCACCAGTGAAACAGGTCACGGACCTCTGGCCTGCTCTTCATATGCAGTCTGAGGTAATATGGAGCAACTCTTTCGCCTGTTTTTCCTTTACCAATAATGTATGTCACATTATGTGTAGTTTTAGCTAATTTGATTAATCTTGAAATAATTAACTGATGTTACTGTACTGCCCTGTGCTTTTCTTAAATGTAGGTGTATGCAGAGTTCCAACAGATAACCAACCAGAACTTGCCTCACACATTCTATGCCGAGCTGGGTTCCCGACACTCCTCGTTTAATGACCTTATATAGACAGAAGGCTTCCAAAACTGGAAAGACTGCAGATGCTTTGGCTGACATTTTCAAAGTCCACGATGAACATTTTACAGGTTAAATATTTGTGTAATGTTGGGGTTAAGTTTAATGATTCAATTGAGTTTTTGAATTCCACAATTGCTCCACTCCATAGTCCATGTTTTTACTATTTTTCTGATTGCACCAGATAAGTCAGCACATCATTTGTGGATCAATGCTCAGATGTCAATGTTTTGGCCTATTGGTTGGGACTGTTTTGCATCACTTTTGATTAGCAAAGTCGTCACAATATTTACAAAATTTTAATCTTCTTAGGAATTACATGATATCCACACAAGGCATACCACTGTTCTCCATGCCCTTCCTGTGTATCCTTGCTTTTCCACAACTACATAGTGCACCTTTTTAAAGTAGCTAGGTTTAAACCAGATGGCCAAAAGAATGCGAGTTTAGAGTTCTGAATGCAATGTATTATGTTTAAGTTGCTGCCCTACAGGTTTACAACTAGATTGCACTATTGTGTATTTTCTCTTTAATAATTTTTTTCAGTCTTTCAAATATTTGTTTCAGTCTGCTAAAAAAGTAAGAGCATGGGCAAAAAAAGTTTCTATACGCAACTTTTGAATGTAAAAAAATATAGACTGGTACTTTTAATTTGACGTGTTTTTTTTAAAGTTAGTAGTACTCACTGTAATTAAGGCAATCAGTTGCCACAAATATTTAAAGTTTTGAGGTAAATGATTTTGGGTTTCATGAAGTCAATTTTTATGAGTTATGGTTAATGAAAAAGAAATTAATAAATAATAAATGAAAAACTGTTTTTATACTATACTTATTATTCAATACTGTTAATTTAATATTTGCACATACAAGAGTTGCACATACTGAAAATATTTGACTTGGTTTAATCAGTACTTTCAATTTAACTGTGATGAAAAAGTACAAGTAACATGTACTCCAAATATTTAAGCTCTGATAACCTCTGACTTTTGAGTTTATGAGCTCAAAAAAAAAAATTGTGGCAACTGATTGCCACAATTTTTTGGAGTTCCGTTAACTCATTTGGGTTTACAGTGTTTGTCGCTGTTAACTTTAATCCATTTCCAAAATGCTCCTTAAGCAGATGGCTGGCAACAGCGTAACCTCTCTCTGGAGCCATTTGGAGGTAACTGCGTACAAGATCCCTTGGCTATCCCCTGATAAACTGCTCAAGATAATACAAACAGTCCTCTGTACTGTTCCATTTTTGCTTCCACGCAATGTTCAAATACTTTTATTAATGGTTTGAACTGCACAGGATCTCCGTCAAAAAACGGAATTTAGATTTAGATTAGGTAGAAACTGGGAGGTTTGCATTTGAACAAGGAGTGTTGTTATCTAATTTTGTCGTTGCAGCAAACTGTAGAGATATCCTGATGTTTGATTATTGAAGGTAGAGAGGTTTGACTGACCTTAAGCTTTGTTTGCTGCTCCAAAGGATCCAAAGTTGACTTACAGCAATCACTGCAATCAAGCGTTTGCGCTAACTTGCAGTGAGTCTTTTTGGCCCACTCATCTTTGCAGAATTGTTGTAATTCAACCACATTGGAGGGTTTTCGAGCATGAACTGCCTTTTTAAGGTCATGCCACAGCATCTCAATAGGATTCAGGTCAGGACTTTGACTAGGACACTCCAAAGTCTTCATTTTGTTCTGGTTGATTGCAGTTGTTGCTGCTAAGGGTGGCCCAACCAGTTATTAGGTTTAGGGGGCAATCACTATTTCACACAGGGCCATGTAGGTTTGGATTTTTTTTTTCCCTTAATAATAACAACCTTCATTTGAAAACTGCATTTTGTGTATACTTGTGTTATCTTTTGGCTAATATTCCAATTTGTTTGATAATCTGAAACATTTAAGTGTGACAAACATGCAAAAAAATAAGAAATCAGGAAGGGGGAAAACACTTTTTCACACCACTGTATGTACTGTTTGCAAATCTTGTTGAGATTTCGCATCACCCTGCTTACTATTGTGAACTGCATCCATTAAGTTGTGGTGATCAGATGCAACTGCTTTTTCCACCAATGACTGAGTATTGCTGCTGAATGAAGAGACATATGCTGCTGTGAGGACTGCTCATACGGAGTATCATATTTTTTGCCATGTGGATTGTGAGATGTAGGCATGTCTTGAAGTTTAGCTTCTTTCCTGAAGTAAGATTCCATTCCATCGTATTGTCCATCTGAAACAGTGCTACTGCCACAGGCTTGGAGCACTGTTAGCTTAGCAATAGAGGATGCTATTTCAGTGTCCAGCTCCAGCTGCTCCTTTTTCTTCCTTAACAATTTTGCCCGCTCCTCCAACGCATGCTTCTCCTTTAAAGCCACAGCGCGTGCCATGATTGCGGTCTTGTGTTCCTCTACTTTAATGCGTGCAGATGAAGTAGAAGATATACTGCTTTCGGAGCTTTTGTGACTTGACTGTTTACTGGAGGGGTATGACACAACATTTGAAATGATGTCATGAGGTTCAACATGAACCTCCTCTTAATCATTGTCACTGTCATCATCATCAGCAGGGTAATTTTGAGTTTTAGACAACCACTCACATCAGCAATAAAATCACTGACATTCAACATTTTTTGCTTTGTACCATGTTTCATGCTTTGTTGCTTCATCTTATAACCCCAATAGAGTCACATAAATTTGCTTTGCTTCATCACACATAACCTTAAATTTGTCAAATCTACATTTCACCTCATTTACATAGTCCAACAATAGTTGTTTTTTAGCTTGGAGAATTTGTTTAATTTTGTCTCTCTTTCCTTTTGTAGATTGTCACAGTGCCCGTTTCTAGTTCTCTCCCACCTGCACGAAGTTCAGTCTCATTCACCGGCAGTTTATCATCATTTAGTGAATCACGAGGTTGCGCCTCTTCCTCTTCCATATTTATAGTAAGCCAGGAGCCCATTTAAGTCCACGAAATGTTAATTTGCACAGTTTGTTAAAGACGGTTGTGACCAATGCGTTGGATTTACGCTTACCAGTGTGTGCACACAAATTTACAATGACCATTGTGTCAGCGCTGTAGGCCTACATACCCCAAACGTTGGCCGACATAGGTGGTGAGCCGATGATCCAAAACAAAGTTTTTGACTTAATTGTAGTGACTAAGTCCTATACTTTAGCAACTACTGACTGCTAATAGGGCTGAATAGTTCAGACGTGTACTAGGAAAAATCACTATTGAGTCTTTACTAATACTTCAAAATGCATTTATTTTCAGTGGTGTCCATAGTGTCTGTCACTTCCAATAAGTTTTCAACACAAAACAAGAGTCAAATGATGTGGTCCGAGCACAGTCAAAAACTGTTTGCTTCCTTCCATTAGCAACACCTGTGATTACTGGCATGAATTTAAATATCTTGTGACCAGCCTCGGCTTTTACCATACACCCCCCAGTGCTCTGAAGAATAGTACACTTAAACACCAATCCAATATGTGGCTCCTACACTGGGTCTGGCTAAATACTAAAATCAGGGCCATGGGACCTGGGGACTGACAAAGGTGGTGCAGGGCACCTCAGGTGGACGTCCCGAGGGCGGGACAGGTGCAGAGCAGAAGACCTCAGGCGGACTGCCTGGAGGCAGGGCAAAGTCTGAGCTGAAAACCTTTGCCAGACAGCCTGGGCAGGACAAAAAGCGGTGCTGGAGGCGGATGGCCTGAGGGCTAGCTAAAAAGGCAGAGCAGGTCTGGAGGGCATCCAGGAGGCAGGGCCGAAGAGCAGAGCAGGTCTGGAGGCTGACCAGACGTGTGGAGCAGCACAGGAGGTTGGCGTTGATGGCGAAACCCCTCTGGAGGTCAGACTGGAGGCTGACAGTGAAAACCAAAGCTCTCTGGAGGCCGGCGGCATGGCTGGAGATCTGAGGAGGAGACCAGTGACAGGACAGCAGGACTGGAGGCCGGCAACAGGAGTCTGTCGTGGCTCAGCAGAAACAGGAGGTTGCAGCAGCTCAAACTCAGCGGGTGACTGCAGCTCAACAGATTCAGGAGATTGCTGCAGCTCCGCAGGAACAGGTGACTGCTGCAGCTCAGGAACTGGTGATTGCGGCAGTTCAACAGGAAGTTCAGGAGGCTGCTGCAGCACAGAAAGTTCAGGGAGATCGGGTGACTGCTGCAGCTCAGGAGATTTGGGTGATTGCTGCAGCGCAGGAGTTTCAGGAGTGTGCTGTAGCTCAGAGAGTTCAGGTGATTACTGCAGCTCAGCAGGTTGTAGTGATTGCTGCAGCTCAGCATATTGCGGTGTCTGCTGCAGCACAGAGAGTTCAGGGGATTGCTGCAGCATAGAGAATTCAGAGTTCAGGAGGTTGCTACCCAACTAGAGATGGTTTCGGCCCAACTGGAGATGGTTGCAGCCCAACCGGAAGTGGAGATGGTTGTGGCCCAACCAGAGCAGGGTATGGTTGTGGCCCAAGTGGAACAGGGGATGGCTGTGGCCCAACCGGAGCAGGGGATGGCTGCTACAATCCAGCAGAGGCAGGACGTGGCTGCTGCGATCCAGCAGAGGCAGGAGTGTGCTGCAACTCAGAGAGTTCAGGTGACTGTTGCAACTCAGAGAGCTCAGGGAACTGATGCAGCTCAGGAGGTTCAGAGGGCTGTTGAGGCTCAGGAACTGGTAGTTGCTGCATATCTGAGCTAGGTGATTGCAGTAGCTCAGAGACTGGTGATATCTGCTGTTCAGGAGGAACAGGAGATGACTGCAGCCCGGCCACTGAAGATTGCTGCAGCTCAGGAAGATGTGTTTGCTGCAGCTCCACAGGAACAGGAGATTGCAGTTGCTCAGATGCTGGATTGAGCCTTATCTCCACAAGGACCACACTCAGGAGGCTGTTGCGGCCCAACAGGGAGTTCAGGAGGCTTTTGCGGCCCAGCATTGACTGGAGAATACCAAATAGCAAATAACTTAAAATCCAACACATAGAACCCAAAAATCTCATGAAATATTGAAAAGAATGTGACACAATTAATCACCAACAATGAGTTGAGGGAGTCGATGCTTTCTGCTAGAAGCAACAGGCGAACAAAATACGATCATTTAGTTAAATGCCAAGTTTTGAGTTTTGGTAAGTTAACAATTTCCTGAACATTATGTGGTGACAGTGTGTGAACTCACCTTAACTCAGCTACCTGGCATCCGATCCGGGCATCAATGACTAGAGCCGTTTTTTTGATATCAATACTACATGTGTTTAGACCTATCTGTTATGTTTAATAACTTGTGGATCGTAACTTCAGTTCACATGCTTAACTTTATTGTGCGCTGCACATAATTTCAATGGCTCTCCTGACTATTTTCACAACAACCTCATTTTCGGCATTTCCTTGCCATGCAAGGTAGCAGAGAAAACGTGGTATGAAATTCCATTGATTTGGGCACTCTCTCAACACACGATATGTCGCTCTGAAAAGAGCACTGACTAGACTGGATACACAGATGCACTGATTTTTGACATGGTGAAAACATGTTTTTTTCTTCACCCCTTCTTTTTAAAAATGTAACGCAGGAATGTTTACTCAGAGTACAAGTACATTTTTACACAAGTACTTTTACTTGAGTAAAATGTCTTTAAAGTAACAGTACTTTTACTTGAGACACTGACAGAGACAGTTATAGCAAGAGAGAGGAAGTGAGAGAACAAATCAGGAGAAGGCAGAGAAAAAAACGAGAAAATAGTCAGAGGTGATAGACAGGTACATGGATATAGACAGATTTAAGATGATATGACCAAGGATGTCACTACATGTTATCACCACCGCTGATGTCTGATATGGAGAACATTCCAGCCCATTTCACTTTTGAGCCATTGCATTACCTCATTATGGCTAATTAAACCTCACAGTTGTAGGTCCACACACACACACACACACACACACACACACACAGACACACGCACAGACACAGCACACAATTTTTGTCGTTACCAGAACTTCACATATTCTTTGCTGATGCAAAGAACCTGTGAGCACTGAAGAATACGTTTCTGACAAGTGAAAAAAAAAAATGTGTTAGTGGAAATAATTACCAAACATTATAATACTAAGTTTCAGGTTGTGTTTTTATGATAAAAACAACATTTTAATCACTGTGGGAACTTTGGGTAGTTTCAGTAAAAAAGATATTTTAAAGCATGAAATACAATAAAACAGAATATAGAATATAAGATTATAGCCCATTGAGGATATTGTATATAAACACGTGCAATCTCAAGAAGGCAAAAATAGTCAAACATATGTGTGACAAAATAATAGTTACTGGCTTTTTTGGAGCTATCAACCACATCTCACAGTCTTCATCTGTGATAGAAGTAGCTCAGGTGTCATCATGTAACCTATGTGTGGAACGTCAGTGATGTGATAACAGGTGATTGTAACCCACATTCCACACTTAGGTCATGTGATAACATCTGAGCTATTTCTGTTCAGTGATGAAGTCTGTGAGATGCGGCTGAAAACCCTTAAGAAACTAGTAAGTGGATGAACATCCATGCTTAAACACAAAAGTAATGTACGTAAAATAATCTTTTCTTTTGGGGCTTATGAAAGTAATTATCTGTTAATCAACCATAATTTACTGTCTATATATAGACAGTAAATTATGGTTGATTAACAGATAATTACTTCAATAGTACAGTGTAAATAGATCGGCCATGAGACAAACTCAAACCCACAACGTGATGAGTACTTGAACTCATCTCAATAGTGTATGTGGCTCCAATGATGGTTGTCCTATTCCTGAAGGCAGTCCTGCTGATGATGATAATAATGACACAGGTTACAGGAATGACACATTGGTAATTACCTCTTACATCTCTCGCTAACGAAATAATATATTTATCACGTAATGGCAATTCCCCCTAAAGGAATGGAAGCAGTCGCTAAGGATCAAAACAATTACGGTTTTCTCTGTAATGATGGACACGACCACGTTAACCTAAATGAGAGGATATATTTTCATCAGAGCAGACGGAGGATAATGATTATAATTCAGATGACACCTAGAACTGAGATAAATATAGTGGCTGGTGTCAGCTCATCACTGCCCAATTTTCTTTCACTTTTCTTCTGTTGTTTGAGTACCAACTGCTGCCTTTATGTAATGTTTCAGAACAAACTTATCTTTAAAATGCTCTACAGTACATTATTAGATACAATTAGATAAGATTGGTTCCAAATTGTTGCTGCAAATCTCTCCTAGAAATATTTCTGTGCTACAACAGAAATTAAGCCTTTTTAGTGATTTTATTTTGGCAAGGTTTTCCACAAAAATCTGATCATCAGATTGAGTTACTAACTAAATAGCTACTGAGGAAGTCCTCACTCAATAACTCCAGAATAGCTCCCCCAGCTGAAACCAAGCCAAATGTATTACAGTTCAAAAAAGAAGCTAGCCTGTACCACTGCAAATTATCATTGGCAAACTTTATCACACAGTTTGAACCATCTGAAAGCTTCCTACCAAAAACAATCAACCTAATTAAGATGCAGAAACACTGGCTTAGTTATACAGACCGAAAAAGCAGTTGCAAATAATTCAATAATTAGTCGTTAGCGGGTAGTTGCCGCCAGTGAGAATTTAAAGTGAATGTAGTTACGTTTCATTTTAAGTGGTGAAAGTAGTCACGTCTCAAAAACAACCTTTCAACTTCACTGAAATGTGGGTAAAGCACTTTCAAAGCAACTGTTTCCCCTCTTCTCCAAACTAACTACAGTGCTGAGACCTTTTTCTTTATGTCTCCGTATTTCTCACCTAGCCTCATTCTTGGCATGTTAGGTCCATATTTCTTCCTTCCTCCTCTCTTTCTAACACCCTCTGCCTTTTATCCACCTCTCTCACTTTCTATCTGTCTCTCACTTTCTCCATCTGCTTGTCAATGAAATTTATTTATATAGTGCCAATTCATAACAGAAGTTATCTAATTGCACTTTTCCTATAGAGCAGGTCTAGACCGTACTCTTTATAATATTATTTACAGAGACCCAACAAATCCCACCATGAGCAAGCATTTGGCGACAGTGGCAAGAAAAAACTTCCTTTTGGAGGCAGAAACCTTGGACAGAAATAGACTCAATGGTGGGCAGCCATCCGCCGCTGCCATGCTGAATTATTTTAAATAGTAGTAATGTAATGGTAGTGGTTATATTAATATTAATAATAATAATAATAATAATAATAATAATAATAATAATAATAATAATAATAATAATAATAGGAATGACAGCTATAGGAAAAATAATGACAGTATTAGTAACAGAGCCAATAACAACAACTGTAGTAGCAGTTGTCGAGCAGGAACACAGGGGCAGCAAGTGGCCCACAACCACAGATCCAGTCTCTGAGTTAGAAATACCTTCTGAAAGCGACAGAAGGAGAGAGGAGAGAAACGAGAAACCAAAAAACTACAGGAGAGAGAAGATGTCGAGTTAGTAACATGCAGTAATGGGATAAAAATGCATACAGATGGAGAGCGAGAGAAGGAGAGAGGTGCATCATGGGAAGTCTCCCGGCAGTCTAGGCCTATAGCAGCTTAACTAAGGGATGGTTCAGGGCTCACCCAAGCAAGCCCTAACTATTCTGGGACATGTGGGACCCCACATTCTGGGAGCGCAATGTTCTAGTCAGGTAATATGGTATGAAATCTTTAACATATGATGCTACCTGACCAAGAGCTTTGTAGTTGAGGAGAAGGATTTTAAATTCTTTTCTATTCCAGGGTTCATGTACAGATTCTTGTGGTTAGGTTTAGGCAACAAAAGCACTTTGGTTAAGGTTATGGAAAGATTGTGATTTCTGTTAAATGACAAAAACATAACCATAAAAAAGTTTAATAATGCTGTAGTCACTACAAGTGGATA
Source organism: Siniperca chuatsi (assembly GCF_020085105.1). Classification (NCBI taxonomy): domain Eukaryota; kingdom Metazoa; phylum Chordata; class Actinopteri; order Centrarchiformes; family Sinipercidae; genus Siniperca; species Siniperca chuatsi. Next base: position 9,982,233 of record NC_058051.1, on the reverse strand, counting down.
GTGTATTGCCAATTTTGGCAGAAAATAAATGAAATACGTTGTCAGTTGTTATGAATTGGTGTTACGAATTGCCGCTATATAAATTTAATTGAGAAACTGAACATTTTACTGATACGTTCAGTATCAACATTTTTGCGACTTGCCAGGTACGTTAATTAACAACATTTCCTCATTATGTTAATAGAAAATGTAATTCGGTCAGCATTGCATTTCCCTCAAAACATGTTTGCTGTTGCAAATTAGTTGTATATATATGTAATTTCTAGGAGACAGGGCAGCTCCTTCTCTGTCATACATGGCTGTCCGTGAGGGACAGCAGGACAGGAAGCTGGCAGCGGGAAGATTGGTAGAGGAGCAGGCTGGACCATTGATGTCCGGGAATCCGGATCCTGCCGTTCCAGCAGAGAAGGAGAGTACTGCTGCTGCTGCAAACCACCCGACGGTTCAGCGGTGTGCTGCAACTCAGCAGGCGGTTCAGCGGTGTGCTGCAGTCCAGCAGACGGTTCTGCGGCATGCTGCGGTCCAAGGGAGGCGACTGCAATCCAGCAGGGAGTCCAGGGGGCTGCTGCGATCCAGCTGGGAAAGGAGGAGACAGCGATCCAGCAGGGAGTCCGGGCGCGGGGAGCGGCTGCGATTTGGCCGGGAGTCCGGGCGGGGAGCTGCTGCGATCCGGCAGGGGAGTCCGAGCGCGGGGAGCTGATGTGATCCGGCAGGGGAGTCCGAGCGCGGGGAGCTGCTGCGATCCGGCAGGGAGTCCGAGCGCGGGCAGCTGCTGCAATCCAGCAGGAGACGGCAGTGGAGCTGGTGGGTCGCTGGGCGGCGGTGCAGGCGAGCCACTGGGCAGCGGTGCAGCTGAGTCGCTGGTTAGTAGGCTGAAGACTGGCAGGCCAGGGTACAGGCTGATGACTGGCAGGCCGGAGTGTCCATTGATAACTGCTTGGACGATGTCGAGCCAGACGGTGCCTCGGTATGGATTTGGACCTGTGGGCTGCTTATCTAGCGCCAATGGATACAGCCACAGGGTGCTATTGCAGTCCTCCACCGAGCCAAAGAAGGGAGCCAGTCTTATCATAGCATTTTTAAACTCACCACCGCTTTCTCTCTCTCTGACTCCTGTCTAGTCCACCTGATTTCCCCACTTTATGATGATAAATCTTTAGTTAAATGTCGTGTGTGTAATTGCTAAAATCTTGAGAAAGCTGACTCAGGTTTGGAGCACTAACAGCAGAGTTAGCTAACTTAGCTACCTATCTCACAAACATTAGCCAGCCGGACAAACTAAAAGGACATCTTCTGTTATTTAAAAAAAATAAATAAATTGTATGGAAAAAATGTAATTTGCAAGTCAACAACATTTTATTATGTAGATCAAGACATATGTCTAGTCTTTGTATAAACTATTTAATTTTTTGTAAGTAAAAAAAATTATATGTAAGTAAAGTCAACTTAATTTTAATATTTTTCTAGTAATTTTTTTAAGTACACTGATTAACTGACTGTACACTGTAGATCACCTGTGATCCAAGAGTTCGGTATTCACTGAACACTGTCAAAAGTGTAAAATATACTCCAAAGTTACATTTGAACACTTGGTGAGTGCAAATACCCTATAAATGGTACCTTTTAACAATGTTTCAGTGCTTTCCAATGCCTACTCACCCTCAGTGAATAAAAAAATTTACTCCAGGTCAGTATTTTAGCACCACTTGCAAAGCTGATTATTTAACACTTGGCGAGTGAAAATGTACTCTATGACTGGTAAATTGTGACACTATTTCAGCGCTTTCAAACGCCTGCTATGTAACACACAACAATCACATACTCCTGTCTTTGTAATTTTTTTCTGGTGTACACCTTTCGGGGTAAATCATTAACACTTCAGGAATGAACAGTCTACACATTAGATTCTTGAAAACAAGTTTTATTTTCAACAATATTTGATTTATTTTTTTTTTTATTCAGTTTTACTGAATACTCAGTTTCGTTTCAGTTTCGTGAGAAGACGTACAGTGGTGTGAAAAAGTGTTTGCCCCCTTTATGATTTCTTATTTTTTAGAGTTTAGAAGATAACACAAGTAAACACAAAATGCAGTTTTTAAATGAAGGTTGTTATTATTATTAAGGGGAAAAAAAATCTACATGGCCCTGTGTGAAAAAGTTATCGCCCCCTAAACCTAATAACTGGTTGGGCCACCCTTAGCAGCAACAACTGCAATCAAGCGTTTGCGATAACTTGCAATGAGTCTTTCACAGCACTGTGGAGGAATTTTGGCCCACGCATCTTTACAGAATTGTTGTAATTCAACCACATTGGAGGGTTTTCGAGCATGAACTGCCTTTTTAAGGTCATTCCACAGCATCTCAATAGGATTCAGGTCAGGACTTTGACTAGACCACTCCAAAGTCTTCATTTTGTTCTTCTTCAGCCATTCAGAGGTGGACTTGCTGGTGTGTTTTGGATCATTGTCCTGCTGCAGAACCCAAGTTCGCTTCAGCTTGAGGTCACGAACAGATGGCCGGACATTCTCCTTCAGGAGTTTTTGGTAGACAGCAGAATTCATGTTTCCATTTATCACAGCAAGTCTTCCACAACCTGAAGCAGCAAAACAGCCCCAGACCATCACACTACCACCACTATATTTTACTGTTGGTATGATGTTCTTTTTCTGAAATGCGGTGTTACTTTTTTGCCAGATGTAATGGGACACACACCTTCCAAAAAGTTCAGCTTTTGTCTCGTCAGTCCACAGAGTATTTTCCCAAAAGTCTTGGGGATCATCAAGATGTTTTCTGGCAAAAATGAGACGAGCCTTAATGTTCTTTTTGCTCAGTAGTGGTTTTCGTCTTGGAAACATTTTTGCCCAGTCTCTTTCTTATGGTGGAGTCATGAACATTGACCTTAACTGAGGCAAGTGAGGCCTGCAGTTCTTTGGATGTTGTTGTGGGGTCTTTTATGACCTCTTGATTGAGTCGTCGCTGCACTCTTGGGGTAATTTTGGTTGGCCAGCCACTCCTGGGAAGGTTCACCACTGTTCCATGTTTTTGCCATTTGTGGATAATGGCTCTGTGGTTCGCTTGTCATTCCAACTGATGTAGGGCTGCCTCCAGAACCCCATTCTCCAGTGGCTAGGCACTTCAAGGAGGCTAACCATAAAGCATCAGACTTGAAATTCTGTGGTATCCAAAGAATCACTAGGCCTGGTGGAAGTGGAAAATTGACCATTGTGCTTACATGTAATTTCTACATTTATGCAATTTATTCTGGTATTTGTGGGACACTACTTGTCTAAAAGCTATAGTTCTGAATGAACTAAACCTGCTAACTATATGCTTAATTTCAGGTATTTCCTCACTGAAATTTACTCTATTCAGTATGTATGTTAAACACTTGACCCCATCATTTGACACTCTACCTGTGAGTGAAGGTCATGATAGTTAGGCCAAATTGTTTGTTTGTTTTTCAAGTATGGGTTAAACTTTTGCCTATTGGATGGGTAAAAATGGAAATCAGGACACATTGACCTTATGAAACTTGACTACATGGTCCACAGCTTCCTGGGTACTGATCTTCACAGCTCCCTTCTTTCCGCTTGGTGGTGGCAGGAAGTAGACCAGCAAGCAGTGAGGCCATGTCACTATCCCAACCTCAGAAGTGGGGAGAGCACCAGCTTTTAGCATTAAATACATCTGACGAAAACCTTTATACATCAATATTAAAATTCAAAAAAGCTCTTGTCAATAAAAAATACTATTTATCTACACAACCATTTGTCACGGTCAATAAGTTAAATATGCCAACATTTGAAAAGGTGGCTAGATACACACCAGGTTAATGTCAATAATTTACATGGGACCTCATCATCCTTATCAGGGTTCTCCTTTGCAGACTGGATGAGGTGGTCAAGCATCGTAAACATAACTAATGTGAACTTACCAGGCCTTTTGTGCCAAGGAACCTCAAGAACACGGTAAGCACTGTGCTGCATTGCTCAGGATCGCAGATCAACTTTTGTCTTAAGACAATATCAGCAAAGTTGGAAATATATAAAGAATAGTTTCAACATTAATCAATATAGAGAAGTGTAGAAACAAAGGGTAAGACTCCTAAAATGCACCAGAACATTATTTAACAAAAAAAATTGCTCACACTGATCACAATCCTACCTATCGCAAAGCTACTGTAGACTAGCATTGTTACGGACAGTACAGACCGGAGACACAGGGAAGATACTGATATGGTTTATTGACACATGAGGAGAGTGAACAGATAATGGATGGAAGTATACTGTCCTTTCACTGGAGATCATGGAGCTCTGGAATAGTGTGGCTGAACACAGGTGAGTAGGTTCACACAGGGCTGGGAACCGGAGTGACACACACACGGGAGACGAGATACACTCGGGAACTGGAGCTGGAGTGACACACACGGAGACATGGAGTAACAGGAGCCGGGATCAAGGCACTGGAGGCTGGTAGGAGTTTCGTTCTTTAAGTGGGTTAGTCCGAGGCGTTGTAGAGGGAAACAAGAGTTCTATCCTTAGTCTAAATGAGACCGGACACAGACTGTGGTGAGGAGCTGGGATTTATAGGGGAGTGGAGTGCTAATTGGATGCAGGTGTGTACTGGGTAACAGGTGAAGGGAATCAGTGCTCAGGTGAGGGAGTGCAGTGGCTGGAGAGAACATGACAGACTGTGACAAGATTGGTGCAAAGAAGAAAATCTACTCTAAACTGCAAGAGGGACAGCCATATGCAACCTGAACACACAGCACATGAGGCTGCCCAGAATGCCCACAATGCAGCTTTTTGAGTGGATTCACTTAATGTGAAAAATTATAAAAATTCTTCAAAAAGTCTTCATCTTCCTCATTGTAAGCAGCTGCTATCAGGCTGCATTGTGCATCACTATTTGAGTTACGCATGACTGTCCCTCAAAGTAGTGGATGAGATTGCTCCCATCAACAGCCAATGAAAGATATCAGGTAAATATTATTATTATCTGACTGACATATATATTTTTGGCACTAAATAGGATAAATTACCTTGTGTTTTAGGCATACTGTATCTTCCTGAAAATATAATGGCCTGTCTCTGATAATAACCTGTCTCCATAAGGCCTGGTGCCTTATGGAGACAGGTAAATAAAGCACATAATAAAATATTGTACATTACTTTACAGCTTTTACACTCTCACTACACTCACTATTAATTTGTAAAATAGCTGTTGTGCCTGTAGATAACATCATAATCAATGGCAACAGTGCGATTCACAAAGATAGCCATCTGTTTAAGCCCATTTCAGTTAGCTAGCCAGTGGCCACTCTGCAGTAACTATTCAGAGCAGGTAAGGAAGATCTGAGCAAGGATGATTTGATATCATAGGCCTAGATTTATAATTAACTGCTGCTACAAGTTAATTTAACATCAACACTCAACAGAAATGCTTGGCAAAGGAGGCTAATGTCACTGCTACTACTTTTTACTTGACTCATAGTACCTACTGCATTATGCAGATTTATATTTGTAAACATGGACTTGAAATTTCCCCACAGAGAAGTCTGACATGAACTTTTCCCCAAAGCTTGTATCAATTGGACCAAGGCTACATGTGATATTATCAAGAGAACGAATGAAGGAATACCTTTAAGACCTCAAACATCAGTGTGACAATGAGTATGTGAGACATGTTTACATGAAGCAGAAACATTAACATTACCCTCTTTTAGAAACACTGGATGTGAGGGTCTGTTTAGTTTGATGTACTTCTTTCTTGGCATTGCACTTTGAACAGCATTGTTGTAATAGTCCTCCTCAAACATTACTACAACACAAAAGTGCAAATGGTTTATTGCACAGGCACAGTACCAAATTCAGTGCAAAGTCAGACTCAACTGTTAGCATAGTTTCAGGAGCTTTGAAATCATTCAATGAGTAACTTAAATTAGCGGTAGCATTAAGCAGCTAATACTGCCTTCACACTAGCCCTTCCTGGGAAGCTGCAGCTAGCTACATTAAGCAGCTAATGTTGCCTGCAGACTAGCCCAAGTCCTGGGAGCTGCAGCTAGCTAACAAATGAATGCTGTATTTTTCATTGTCGAATAATCTGATTGACTACGGCTAACATTACCACTACATTAACAGTTTTTACCAGATTAAACATTTGCGATTACTTTACCATTAATATCGCAAGTTAGCTAAACTAGTTAGCTAAACTAGATTGAAACATTTTCCACCTGCTAATGTTAATGCTAAAGCATTGAGTTTTTTAGTTACGAGAATTAAACAAGACAAACTTAATATTCTGCATTATTCATTTGCCTGCAGAGTTTGTAGAGATAGATATAGATACAGAAATTTCGATGTCTTTGTTGTTGTGCATCAAACTGTAACCGCCATGGCTGCGCTCTTCCTGGAGAATCTTTCAAAAAGATGAGGCTGCATTCTCACAACTAATGAGAAGATGGCTCCTCCCACTCCGCGATTATATAGAGAGGCGAAGTCCCTCCCCTTCCAGTGTCCCCCATGGGACCTTGTTTCGGAAAAAATGGCTGCGCCCGAAATCACTCACTACTCACTATATAGTCCCAAAAAAATGGCAGAGAGAGAACCAGAACCGACGGAGCAGCGTGAAATTTTCTGTTTAACTTATTACCAGTTTAGTAATAAATTGTGTGTGCATTATTCCATTAGAGCACAAATCACGGCTAGCGACCTAGCTAGATAAACGTTAGCTAGCCCTCTTCTGTGCAGTATTTGTCATTGACAGCGCTGCTAAATTAAAACCGACTATAAAAACAGTAAAATAAACAACAATAAAACATAGGAAATAGCATCATAAGAAACAATAAAAGAATCAAAAGATAGAAATAAAAACATAATAGACAAAACACACAAGATTACAAGTACTAGACAAAACGAGGCAAGACAAGGGGCCCATTTGAATTGTAGAGTCTTCAGCTGCTTTTTAAAGGTGTCTACAGAGACCACAGAACAAAAGTCTATAGGAAGAACATTCCACAGTCACCACTTCAACTTCCACCACTTCAAAGGCACAGTCACCTTTTGTTTTCAGTCGAGCACGAGGGACAACCAGGTTGGAGGACCTGAGTGACCTACTGGTTATATAAGGGTGAAGCAGGTCAGAGATGTACTCAGGTGCCTGACCATGCAGGGTTCTATATGTAAAATCAAGAACCTTAAAATGAATCCTCAACCTGATGGGAAGCCAATGTAAAGAAGATAAGATGGGTGTGATATGAGTCAACCTACTGGACCTGGTCAACAGCCTTGCAGCAGAATTCTGGAATTGTAGAGGTAGTCCAGGGACGACTTGCTGAGGCAGTTGAAAAAGGAATTGCAGTAGTCTAGTTGAGATGATATAAAAGCGTGAATGATCATCTCTAGCTCAGGTTGTGATACAACAGCTCTGAGTTTAGCAATATTTCTTAAATGGAAAAAACATGTATGGGTCAATGATTTGATGTGTTTGTCAAAGTACATAGCTTGATCAAATACAACACTGAGATTTCTGAGATTGGACTGTACAGCTGGAGAAAGGGACCCAATACACTGAGCAACCTTGGAAGCTAAGCTATCTGAAGCAACAATAAGGACTTCAGTCTTATCTGCGTTGAGCTGTAAAAAGTTGTTAGCCATCCAGTCCTTAATGGCAGTCAGACAATTGTGCAAAATGGTCAGTTTGAGCAAATCAAAATACTGTATAATACACTATAATACAGGTAAGATAAATTAAGTACAAGTGGATATGAGTATAAAAGCTAAATAAGTGTAAGTACAAAAGTGGATTTAGAGGTTGATAGGTTGATAAGTATGCATGGTATAATAATACAATGTAATAAGTAATAGTACAATAAGGTGCAATTATGGTCAGTAACATGCAGATCCTCAGAGCAAATAGTGTCAGAGTCAATATTTAAACCAAGCCTAAAAACAAGGTCCAAGGTATGACCCTTAATGTGTGTGGGACCAGACATGTGCTGAATAAAATTAAAGGATACAGTGACATTAAGAAATTCAGCAGCAAAGCTGCAATATACGTCATCAACGTGAATATTAAAATCACCAGCCACAAAAACTCACTGAATTCAGACATAAAAGAGCTATTAGATCCAGGGGGCCTGTAAATTAAAATGCAATAAAATGATTTGAATGACCAACTTTGGTCATTTGTAGAACAAACAAGGAGAAAACCCCAGTGCTCATTGCCTGACTTGAAAAGCAGTTCCTGAAAAGTTGGACGGTGAGCACTCAGTAATTCACGTGTCATTCACGTGGAGAGGACTGCACAGCATGCTGTATGTTAGTGGCTAGCATTCGTGAGCTCAGTTCGTTTGGGTGAAGTCCGTCTCTCTTAAAAAGAGACAATCTGTCCCAACACAGATTCAAATTATCAATAAAACCCACATTGTGAGCTATGCAAGCGGACTGAAAGCCAGTCATGGAGGCAAAGGAGTCTTCTGAAACGACCAGCACTGCGGTCAACTGTGGGAATGGGACCAGAGATAAAAACAGACTTTCCACAACACTTTAGGAAGTTAAAAGGTGGTTAAAATCTGATTTGGTCAACTCAGACTGTTGAAGACTTGTGTCATTTGTTTCCACATGGACTATTACTCTTTTTATGAAGGACGGGAGTGATGGCTGTAAACCCTGACGTTTTATTAGAATGTCGGCAGCTGTGGCTCTGGGGAGACAGTGTGTGACTGCATCCTCCACAGCCACCATGCTCCCCACTCAGGCATCAGGCCTGACACCGGCTCCAGCACCTGTCGACGCTAGCCATGGAAGAGTGGCAGCAGAGTCCAAGATCGTGGCCTGTGATAGAGGAGGGTGACAGAGCAAGGGATGCCTGCATATGCATGATATGCTTGGCCTGGGCTAAAGCAACTGATATAAAGCTATTGAGTAAACTTTTTTTTTCCAGAGAGAGAGAGGGACCACCTCTTCTCAGGCAAACATTTTGCCTCTCCAGCTGACTGGGAGTGAGTTATGTCAAATTCATGTGAAGGAGTATCTTATTTTGAGGTGTATTCATACCAAAAGTTAAATTACATATTATCTTTTGACTAAATTGCTGTCTATCATCATTGTTAATGATATTGATAGATTTGTTTGTTGTTTTTCTATATACTTATTACTCGTCCTTGTTCTTAGCTTTTATGTCTATTCCTGTGTAAGGACATTGAGAGCAAATTCCTTGTATGTGTGCACATACTTGGCCAATACAGCGGATTCTGATTCTGATACATTTTGTATTTTCTTTGCTTTATTGAGCATTTCAAATGAACACTACATGAATTGTGCACTACAATTATTTTATATAAATTGCAATATGTGTGCAGGAGCTCAGGAGGCCACTGAGGAGTGGCACTGAATCACGGGAGCCCACTATTGGAACATGGACGTGGTTCTCTCTCATGGATGAGGCAATAGGTGACAGGCCATCTATTCGGCCTCCATGCCTCATTGCCTCAGCCTGGGGAGAGAACCCTTTGATTTTCGAATCAGAGTCCCCAGATTCAGTGCCATCTGAGCCAGAGAGTCAGGGTCAGAGAAGCCAGGGCCACCAAAAAGGCTATGGCGTGATGCTGTCCTGTAACTGCTGGAGAGGGCAGAGGAGAGAGCCAGGCGAATGAACAGATGTTGACCTTAACGTGTCTCCTTAATAGTCATGGTCATGAAAGAGCAGCAGCGATGCGCCCACGCAGTTGTTCTCCATTACTGCAAGTCTGGCTGAAGGTGACCACCTCCATCATCTGGCCCCAGTGCCTCTTCCACGGGATCAAATGTTTCTCCATCTCTGAGGCAGAAGTTGTGCAAAATGGCACAACAAGCATTGACCTTCACTACAAAAGCAGGGTGCACTACCAGAGCCTTAAAAATATTGATCGCCACCTGGTCTTCATAATGCCAAATGCCCGTTCGATCACAGAATGGGCCTTTGCATGGTGCCTGTTGAACCTTGCTGCGACTGCACTTCTCACTGGCTCCTTGTAAGGTGTTGTGAGTGTGATGGGTCGTGACATACAAGGATATCTACCATCCCCTAGAACACAATAGCCTTCGGGTGGGTTAACAAATATGTCCAGAAACTGACACTGGTGGTCGCACACTGCTTGAAACTGAATAGAATAAAACTTCCTGTTGAAGTAGCACTGAGCATCTGCACTTGGGGGCTTGATTCATATATGACAGCCATCAATGCTGCCCACAACCCTGGTGAATGCTGCAGATCCAGCTAGAGGCTCAAAGCCAGCACCAGTGGATTGAAGCTCATCAGGTGGTGGAAAGCAGATTACCCTGTTTTTGAGCCTGATTATTTTGTGGGCAAGTTGCACTTGCCAGCGAAAAAAGGAACATTAGAACCTTTAGATCATGACCCCAGCCATGGTCAAATGGAGAGCGGAGGATGCGAACAACATGGGCTACTGTGGGTCTGGAGAGGCGGAAATCTGGTCGCAGGTCACTCTGGTCATCAAAGTATAAAGCCAAGACAGGAACTTGGCGGTTCAGTACACAATACTGAGATGGTTGTTCACGCTGTAAATAAAGATATTAAAACTGATAACATGGTGTCATGAAATGAAATATGCATAAGACCTGTTGCTCATGTGACTAAATTCGGAACTTTATACATCCATGTACAAAACACACAGGCATGGTAGCTTCAGCGGCTCTGTGTAGCTTGTGGAGAGAGAAAGTCATGACGCTTGTGCGACTTTCGGGTGTGTAGTCTTTCTAATTACGTATTTTCAGTCTTATACCTCAACAGTTTTACGACAAACTGCGACTTTCTTGACATGAAAAATTATCTTTTAAAATTGACAAACATGAGGACAACAATAATTTGTCTCTCGCCATTGGGTACCGTACATATTTTTTCCCGGTCCACCGGAAGGGGAGGGACTTCGCCTCTATTGGAACAGAGTAAATAAAACAAGATCATTGTTTGTTGTGTCACAAACAATGATCTTGTTTTATTTACTAAAAAGATTGGCTGGGATTATGTAATTATAATATAATATCTTGTTAAGGAAAAAATGCACAATGCAGATAAGTTCAAAACTAGATATATTCATGTGAAGATACAAACGTAATTTTTTATTGTCAGTATCACAGATTTCATTATGCTACATTTGTTTTCGTTCAGATTGGTTTTTAATCAGTGTATTTTTTTAATCTCAGTTTTTTCACATGCTCCATGGATCAGTTCAATAATAAAAAGTGCATCTCAGTCAGGGCTAAACACATGAGAAAATAAAATGGACAAAGTAATTCAATAAAATCAATAAAATTTGTATTACATAAATGCTATGTTGTTAACACAGTTTGTATATCTTCACAGTCCTTTTTGTTCTTCTCTTATTTACATTTAGGTCTTATAAGTATTTCCAAATGTCTACAAAAAAAACCCCAGTCAGATGACTGGCAACAGCGGGTGCCAACAAATACCATAAAATTAAAGTAAAATATCCTTATTCAAATCAAGTGCAAAAACAATACATTTACAGAAATTTCAATTAAAATGTTTTTCAGAGAAACACTGTTATTTTACAGATTTTTCCTAAATTATTAGGACCAAACACCTTCAATAAAGTGTTAACACATGCTCAAGATTGTAAAATCTGTTTATTTTGAAAGACAAAATAAAGTCACTAAAAATACTGTATGAAACAGAATAAAATCATTTCAAAATTTAACTTGCAGTGTTTGTGTTTAGACTTAATGTTTAAATATGTAGTGTTAAAAACCATTAAAAGTACAATCTAAATACAATATGTAATTATTTAGTTTTGTAGAACTACAGTATAAACCTTAAGAAATTAATTTAATATTTTAACTACTATATTGATTAATAGTAGAAAAGTTTCTTCAAATTCTCAAAATATAAGCTTTAAAATTATGGTGAAATATAGTCAACTGAAAATGTACTGAAGAAATACAAAATAAGTTGATACAAGATTTTCACAGTTTCAATAAAGGTGGGGTTGGAAACTTAATTACAAATAAAATTGATCTAAATCACTTTTTTTGAATGTATTCAGATGAAAATTTACAATATCAACCAATTATTCACAAATAGTTCTTCAGAGCTCCAGAGGAGGACTTGAAAAACTAAAAATTACTTTCTCCATGTGTCTATCTTGTCTGTTAGGGTTACTATCATGATGAGGTCATGATTTCCCCTTTGAAACAGGTGTGTTTAGCTGAAGGGGTTGTGGTCTGTTGTTTTTTAGCTTGCTATTTATATTGTTTTCCACAATATTCTTCTGACCCCTGGGGCTCTGTATAGTTTTGATAATGTGTACAAACATTACACTTTTTTTAAAATTCAGAATCCTAACTATACAGTGTATTATTAAGAACAATCAAAACCTAAAACAAAAAGGTAAATTAATCTGTACCAGAAGTGACATTGCAACGTAGCAGATAAAGAACATTCCTACTCCAAATTGCCAGTAATCAGCTGGCTCTTTGGTGCATCATGTCGGTATTTCTATGTGAACAGAGTACTGTCAACTTTGAGAGTGCTAGTTATTAAATGTTTACCAATTTAAACACGCACCTAATGCATGTCTTAGCACTCCTGTCAGGAAAATGTGAATCACCAAAACAAGGAAAACGTGGATTCACAATAATGGACACTTTTCACAGATGTATCATAGCAAGGTAAACATAGTTGTCGCTAAAAAGAAATTTGCTAATTGATAGACCAAAATTAAACCATCTAATAATTGTATTAACTGCAGCTGCCCTTTACCCTGTTATGACATGTCTGAGGGTCATGGGGGTCTTTCCCTCAGTGTTCTTCCAAGAATAAAATAAAAGGATTGTTGATGATGATTCCTATTTTGGTGCGCTAACTCAGAGGAAGGAAGACAAAAGTAAAAGTTACTCAGTTTTTCTATCACCAGTGGCACAAATGACTAAATCACAATGTAAAGTTTAGAAATAGTGATTAAAATGGACTAATATCTTGTCTTATATACTGCAGTTGATACTTACTAGTGATGGACTTCCCACACTGTTGGGTCCCTGTTCTTCCCTGTAAACCTTGTTCCAATGCTTGATCTAAAAAAATGTAAGCATGTTTCTTATCATTAGCAGTTATCAGTGTTGGAAAAGGGAATGTAAAAATTACTCAGAAAGAAACAGGCAGCTACACATACTGTACATAACAGGTTTAGGCCAAATATAACATCTCTCTAACATCTCTTCAAGACAAGCCATATCATATATTTCTGTGCAGTTAAATTTTAACCTGGCTCTTATTTGCATTGATGGATATGACAATAGTTTATCCAGATCATGTTTTAATCACGCGACTACCAGCCTGATAGTTTTATCATCCATTGCTCCCGCGTTAAGTGTTTTATGAAGTCCATTTAAAATCAGCTATCAAATGTGCATATTTTGAAGTTTAGTCACTCTGCAACCAAAATAAAATAGTGTCCTTTAAACCAGAAACAATACGATGCAGGCTGTGTCATTGCTTGGGAGCATAGTTGTTAGAGTTAACGATCTAAAGGACCCAAAAGCAGGACGCAGAGGTGGAGGTTAGTTCAGACATTCTTAATTGCAAAATGTGGATACAGTGGATCACTTGTAGGTGAGAGCTCCAGAGCAGGTGAGGCAGGCGGAGGACACTGGATCCGGTGGCAGGACTTCCGATGAGGCCCATGGCATACTGGCAGAACTCAGAGGGCGAAGGCAGTGTGTAGAGTGTGCTGAAGGTGGCTCAAGTAGCGCAACAGAAAGCGAGGTGAAGGCAGCTTGACTGGAAACCAAAGAGACTATGGTTGATCACACTGGCTGGGATCACTGGCAGGCAATGGATCTGAGATAGAGACAGACAAGGTCAGACAGGAAAAATGCGCAAACTAGAACACTAGACTAGGTCAGGATTTGGCCGTAGCAAAAATACCATAATGGTGCACTGAGACGATCTGGCAATGATTGAAGGGTAGAGCCGGGTAGATATACTGTGAGGCTTGATTGGATGATGAGCATCAGGTGTGCCAGTGATAAGCAGCAGAAGGGAGACCAGAGTGCCACACCCAGGCCAGTACACACACACGCAGAGAGACAGACAGGGGACCGACAAGGAACACAGGGAGGGGAGAAGCACAACAGCACACAAGGATAGGGGGAGAGATGTGGCTGGACTATGACAGTAGTGACCTAACACTAAAACAAATGGTTGCTTCACTTGCTAGTGCAAGCTACCAAATAAAATAGCACGTACATTAGTTAGTTATTACCCACTCACAAATCCCTGAAACATGGGCGAAGATGAGGAACTAGGCGATTTATGACGAAGGGAACGATGAGTGGAATTACAGGCTGGCGGGCGGCAACAGTCCAGATGAAGTGATAGCTGAATGGGAGACGTCTACAACTCTTCTATGGAGTCCAAGGAGTATTTCCTGGTCCTCTCTACCTAACGAGGATACATGGCAGTTCTATTTCATATAGACTTTGCCCTCTAAGGCTATCGCTAGTGGGGTTTATCCCTTGCACGCATGCGCTGCACTGAAAAAACTTTTGTCCACACCCACCTGTTGTGTGGGCCTCACCTCGGTCTCACCTTGTTTGTAAATTGGACTGAGACCAGACAATCGGCTCCCATTTTTCTTCAGCACTGCCACAAGCACAAAGTAATCTTGCACTGTGCAAGTGTCATGCCCCTTTTGTGCTCTCCTCCCTCAGGCCGAGAAGCAGCGCAAAGCGGATGCTTTCGCTGCTTTGGCCTAAGGGAGACTGGCTGGTTCCAGACTACCCTGTTTCCAAGGTTCTGGATCTGCTCGACCCATTGGAAGGACTGGATTTGGACGACTCCACCCCCTCTATCCGCGGATCTCCCTGTGGGTCACCCATAGCTCCCCTCCTCCCGCTGGAGGAGCCAGAGCTCGGCGGTGGCCCACCCGTGGCATACCAGGTGAGATGCAGAGAGAGTGGCACTTAAAATGAGTAGGACAGGTGTATGACTAGCTCTGTGTCATAATGGGGTGTGTGTCCTAAGCTAGTGTTTAAACTAGTGGTCTTACTAACAAAATACTACCAAGGAGCTGGTCCAAAATGGACAGTGGTGTCTGAGTCCATCTAGAATTTAGGCTTTTCTCAGCTAATAGCATGTCTGGCTATTACTGAGTTCAGAAATATGGAGTTTGCTGCTGTTGCTAACAAAACCATGTTCCTATGTAACTACAAGAAAAGTAAGGTATGCTGAGCTAGCATCTATCTTCCTGTCAGTACAGGGTTGGACTGTGTTTTTAGCTAATACTGTGAGAAGCTAACTCTGGAGCACTTGTGCCTCAAGTTTTTCTTGACTCGTGGCTCAGGGCTGTAACACTCCTGGTAGCCAGAGGCAGCGAGGCTTTCAGATGCGCTATCATTGTCTGATAGGTTATGACCATGTTCTGAACTGTGGTCAGAGATGTTGCGGTCATCATCTGAACAGTCTATTGGCTGGCATACTACTGGGCAAGAATTTCTGAGTATGGCCTTCTACAGTTTCTACTGTGTGAATGCCTATCTCGACATGATTGGTAGACATGGCGGTTATGCTCTGTGTCCCTGTGTTGCCTTCTGTCACCCCCCTTTGAGCTGTTGTGAGGGTGCTGTTATGAGGCAGTAGGCCTCTGTGACACTGCTGTGTTTGAGCTGATGAATCATAAGTTCAACGTGAGTGTGTACACATGGGTGGAGGTTGCACAAGGATGGAGCTCTCTGAAGCTCTCTGAATGAAGGTGGAGCTCT